>NW_026293167.1:0-212371 GCF_026419915.1 Harpia harpyja | reverse complement strand
GTGAAGAGCAGCAACAGCTTTCAGGGCTGGGCCCTTCCTTGTGGGAGAAGGAGCCGGACGTTTGCCTTTTCGGCAAGAGGCTCTGCCGCGGCCGAGCGCCATGAGATGTTGCGTCTCTGGGAAAGCACAGATCCCCACTGCTGTTGTGCCTGTAGATAGGGCGCCAAGGCACCGTGAAGAGCAGCAAGACCTTTGAGGGCTGGGCCCTTCCTTGTGGGAGAAGGAGCTGGACGTTTGCCTTTTCAGCAAGAGGCTCTGCCGCGGCCGAGCGCCATGAGATGTTGCGTCTCTGGGAAAGCACAGATCCCCACTGCTGTTGTGCCTGTAGATAGGGCGCCAAGGCACCGTGAAGAGCAGCAACAGCTTTCAGGGCTGGGCCCTTCCTTGTGGGAGAAGGAGCCGGACGTTTGCCTTTTCGGCAAGAGGCGCTGCTGCGGCTGAACGCCATGAGATGTTGCGTCTCTGGGAAAGCACAGATCCCCACTGCTGTTGTGCCTGTAGATAAGGCACCAAGGCACCGTGAAGAGCAGCAAGAGCTTTCAGGGCTGGGCCCTTCCTTGTGGGAGAAGGAGCCGGACGTTTGCCTTTTCGGCAAGAGGCTCTGCCGCGGCCGAGCGCCATGAGATGTTGCGTCTCTGGGAAAGCACAGATCCGCACTGCTGCTGTGCCTGTAGATAGGGCACCAAGGAACCGTGAAGAGCAGCAACAGCTTTGAGGGCTGGACCCTTCCTTGTGGGAGAAGGAGGCGGACGTTTGCCTTTTCGGCAAGAGGCTCTCCGCGGCCGAGCACCATGAGATGTTGCGTCTCTGGGAAAGCACAGATCCCCACTGCTGTTGTGCCTGTAGATAGGGCGCCAATGTACAGTGAAGAGCAGGAACAGCTTTCAGGGCTGGGCCCTTCCGTGTGGGAGAAGGAGCTGGACGTTTGCCTTTTCGGCAAGAGGCTCTGCCACGGCCGAGCGCCATGAGATTTTGCGTCTCTGGGAAAGCACAGATCCCCACTGCTGTTGTGCCTGTAGATAGGGCGCCAAGGCACCGTGAATAGCAGCAAGAGCTTTCAGGGCTGGGCACCTCCTTGTGGGAGAAGGAGCCGGACGTTTGCCTTTTCGGCAAGAGGCGCTGCCGCGGCTGAACGCCATGAGATGTTGCATCTCTGGGAAAGCACAGATCCCCACTGCTGTTGTGCCTGTAGATAGGGCGCCAAGGCACCGTGAAGAGCAGCAAGAGCTTTCAGGGCTGGGTCCTTGCTTGTGGGAGAAGGAGCTGGACGTTTGCCTTTTCAGCAAGAGGCTCTGCCGCGGCCGAGCGCCATGAGATGTTGCGTCTCTGGGAAAGCACAGATCACCAGTGCTGTTGTGCCTGTAGATAGGGCGCCAAGGCACCGTGAAGAGCAGCAAGAGCTTTCAGGGCTGGGCCCTTCCTTGTGGGAGAAGGAGCCGGACGTTTGCCTTTTCGGCAAGAGGCGCTGCTGCGGCTGAACGCCATGAGATGTTGCGTCTCTGGGAAAGCACAGATCCCCACTGCTGTTGTGCCTGTAGATAGGGCACCAAGGCACCGTGAAGAGCAGCAAGAGCTTTCAGGGCTGGGCCCTTCCTTGTGGGAGAAGGAGCCGGACGTTTGCCTTTTCGGCAAGAGGCTCTGCCGCGGCCGAGCGCCATGAGATGTTGCGTCTCTGGGAAAGCACAGATCCGCACTGCTGCTGTGCCTGTAGATAGGGCACCAAGGCACCGTGAAGAGCAGCAACAGCTTTCATGGCTGGGCCCTTCCTTGTGGGAGAAGGAGGCGGACGTTTGCCTTTTCGGCAAGACGCTCTCCGCGGCCGAGCACCATGAGATGTTGCGTCTCTGGGAAAGCACAGATCCCCACTGCTGTTGTGCCTGTAGATAGGGCGCCAAGGTACAGTGAAGAGCAGGAACAGCTTTCAGGGCTGGGCCCTTCCGTGTGGGAGAAGGAGCCGGACGTTTGCCTTTTCAGCAAGAGGCTCTACCGCGGCCGAGCGCCATGAGATGTTGCGTCTCTGGGAAAGCACAGATCCCCACTGCTGTTGTGCCTGTAGATAGGGCGCCAAGTCACCGTGAAGAGCAGCAACAGCTTTCAGGGCTGGGCCCTTCCTTGTGGGAGAAGGAGCCGGACGTTTGCCTTTTCGGCAAGAGGATCTCCCGCGGCCGAGCGCCATGAGATGTTGCGTCTCTGGGAAAGCACAGATCCCCAGTGCTGTTGTGCCTGTAGATAGGGCGCCAAGGCACCGTGAAGAGCAGCAACAGCTTTGAGGGCTGGGCCCTTCCTTGTGGGAGAAGGAGCCGGACGTTTGCCTTTTCGGCAAGAGGCTCTGCCGCGGCCGAGCGCCATGAGATGTTGCGTCTCTGGGAAAGCACAGATCCCCACTGCTGTTGTGCCTGTAGATAGGGCGCCAAGGCACCGTGAAGAGCAGCAAGAGCTTTCAGGGCTGGGCCCTTCCTTGTGGGAGAAGGAGGCGGACGTTTGCCTTTTCAGCAAGAGGCTCTGCCGCGGCCGAGCGCCATGAGATGTTGCGTCTCTGGGAAAGCACAGATCCCCACTGCTGTTGTGCCTGTAGATAGGGCGCCAAGGCACCGTGAAGAGCAGCAACAGCTTTCAGGGCTGGGCCCTTCCTTGTGGGAGAAGGAGCCGGACGTTTGCCTTTTCGGCAAGAGTCTCTGCCGCGGCCGAGCGCCATGAGATGTTGCGTCTCTGGGAAAGCACAGATCCCCACTGCTGTTGTGCCTGTAGATAGGGCGCCAAGGCACCGTGAAGAGCAGCAAGAGCTTTCAGGGCTGGGCCCTTCCTTGTGGGAGAAGGAGCTGGACGTTTGCCTTTTCAGCAAGAGGCTCTGCCGCGGCCGAGCGCCATGAGATGTTGCGTCTCTGGGAAAGCACAGATCACCAGTGCTGTTGTGCCTGTAGATAGGGCGCCAAGGCACCCTGAAGAGCAGCAACAGCTTAAAGGGCTGGGCCCTTCCTTGTGGGAGAAGGAGCCGGACGTTTGCCTTTTCGGCAAGAGGCGCTGCTGCGGCTGAACGCCATGAGATGTTGCGTCTCTGGGAAAGCACAGATCACCACTGCTGTTGTGCCTGTAGATAGGGCACCAAGGCACCGTGAAGAGCAGCAAGAGCTTTCAGGGCTGGGCCCTTCCTTGTGGGAGAAGGAGCCGGACGTTTGCCTTTTCGGCAAGAGGCTCTGCCGCGGCCGAGCGCCATGAGATGTTGCGTCTCTGGGAAAGCACAGATCCCCAGTGCTGTTGTGCCTGTAGATAGGGCGCCAAGGCACCGTGAAGAGCAGCAAGAGCTTTCAGGGCTGGGCCCTTCCTTGTGGGAGAAGGAGGCGGACGTTTGCCTTTTCGGCAAGAGGCTCTGCCGATGCCGAGCGCCATGAGATGCTGCGTCTCTGGGAAAGCACAGATCCCCAGTGCTGTTGTGCCTGTAGGTAGGGCGCCAAGGCACCCTGAAGAGCAGCAAGAGCTTTCAGGGCTGGGCCCTTCCTTGTGGGAGAAGGAGGCGGACGTTTGCCTTTTTGGCAAGAGTCTCTGCCGCGGCCGAGCGCCATGAGATGTTGCGTCTCTGGGAAAGCACAGATCCCCACTGCTGTTGTGCCTGTAGATAGGGCGCCAAGGCACCATGAAGAGCAGCAAGAGCTTTGAGGGCTGGGCCCTTCCTTGTGGGAGAAGGAGCCGGACGTTTGCCTTTTCAGCAAGAGGCTCTGCCGCGGCCGAGCGCCATGAGATGTTGCGTCTCTGGGAAAGCACAGATCCCCAGTGCTGTTGTGCCTGTAGATAGGGCGCCAAGGCACCGTGAAGAGCAGCAACAGCTTTCAGGGCTGGGCCCTTCCTTGTGGGAGAAGGAGCCGGACGTTTGCCTTTTCGGCAAGAGGCTCTGCCGATGCCGAGCGCCATGAGATGTTGCGTCTCTGGGAAAGCACAGATCCCCAGTGCTGTTGTGCCTGTAGGTAGGGCACCAAGGCACCCTGAAGAGCAGCAAGAGCTTTCAGGGCTGGGCCCTTCCTTGTGGGAGAAGGAGGCGGACGTTTGCCTTTTCGGCAAGAGGCTCTGCCGCGGCCGAGAGCCATGAGATGTTGCGTCTCTGGGAAAGCACAGATCCCCACTGCTGTTGTGCCTGTAGATAGGGCGCCAAGGCACCGTGAAGAGCAGCAAGAGCTTTGAGGGCTGGGCCCTTCCTTGTGGGAGAAGGAGCCGGACGTTTGCCTTTTCGGCAAGAGGCTCTGCCGCGGCCGAGCGCCATGAGATGTTGCGTCTCTGGGAAAGCACAGATCCCCACTGCTGTTGTGCCTGTAGGTAGGGCACCAAGGCACTCTGAAGAGCAGCAAGAGCTTTCAGGGCTGGGCCCTTCCTTGTGGGAGAAGGAGGCGGACGTTTGCCTTTTCGGCAAGAGGCGCTGCCGCGGCCGAGTGCCACGAGATGTTGCGTCTCTGGGAAAGCACAGATCCCCACTGCTGTTGTGCCTGTAGATAGGGCACCAAGTCACCGTGAAGAGCAGCAACAGCTTTCAGGGCTGGGCCCTTCCTTGTGGGAGAAGGAGGCGGACGTTTGCCTTTTCTGCAAGAAGCGCTGCCGCGGCCGAGCGCCATGAGATGTTGCGTCTCTGGGAAAGCACAGATCCCCACTGCTGTTGTGCCTGTACGTAGGGCGCCAAGGCACCCTGAAGAGCAGCAACAGCTTTCAAGGCTGGGCCCTTCCTTGTGGGAGAAGGAGCCGGACGTTTGCCTTTTCGGCAAGAGGCTCTGCCGCGGCCGAGCGCCATGAGATGTTGCGTCTCTGGGAAAGCACAGATCCCCAGTGCTGTTGTGCCTGTAGATAGGGCGCCAAGGCACCGTGAAGAGCAGCAAGAGCTTTCAGGGCTGGGCCCTTCCTTGTGGGAGAAGGAGCCGGACGTTTGCCTTTTTGGCAAGAGTCTCTGCCGCGGCCGAGCGCCATGAGATGTTGCGTCTCTGGGAAAGCACAGATCCCCAGTGCTGTTGTGCCTGTAGGTAGGGCACCAAGGCACTCTGAAGAGCAGCAAGAGCTTTCAGGGCTGGGCCCTTCCTTGTGGGAGAAGGAGCCGGACGTTTGCCTTTTCTGCAAGAGGCGCTGCCGCGGCCGAGCGCCATGAGATGTTGCGTCTCTGGGAAAGCACAGATCCCCAGTGCTCTTGTGCCTGTAGGTAGGGCGCCAAGGCACCGTGAAGAGCAGCAACAGCTTTGAGGGCTGGGCCCTTCCTTGTGGGAGAAGGAGCCGGACGTTTGCCTTTTCGGCAAGAGGCTCTGCCGATGCCGAGTGCCATGAGATGTTGCGTCTCTGGGAAAGCACAGATCCCCAGTGCTGTTGTGCCTCTAGGTAGGGCGCCAAGGCACCCTGAAGAGCAGCAAGAGCTTTGAGGGCTGGGCCCTTCCTTGTGGGAGAAGGAGCCGGACGTTTGCCTTTTCGGCAAGAGGCGCTGCCGCGGCCGAGCGCCATGAGATGTTGCGTCTCTGGGAAAGCACAGATCCCCAGTGCTGTTGTGCCTGTAGGTAGGGCGCCAAGGCACCGTGAAGAGCAGTAACAGCTTTCAGGGGTGGGCCCTTCCTTGTGGGAGAAGGAGCCGGACGTTTGCCTTTTCGGCAAGAGGCTCTGCCGCAGCCGAGCGCCATGAGATGTTGCGTCTCTGGGATAGCACAGATCCCCAGTGCTGTTGTGCCTGTAGATAGGGCGCCAAGGCACCGTGAAGAGCAGCAACAGCTTTGAGGGCTGGGCCCTTCCTTGTGGGAGAAGGAGCCGGACGTTTGCCTTTTCGGCAAGAGGATCTGCCGCGGCCGAGCGCCATGAGATGTTGCGTCTCTGGGAAAGCACAGATCCCCAGTGCTCTTGTGCCTGTAGGTAGGGCGCCAAGGCACCGTGAAGAGCAGCAACAGCTTTGAGGTCTGGGCCCTTCCTTGTGGGAGAAGGAGCCGGACGTTTGCCTTTTCGGCAAGAGGCTCTGCCTCGGCCGAGCGCCATGAGATGTTGCGTCTCTGGGAAAGCACAGATCCGCACTGCTTTTGTGCCTGTAGATAGGGCGCCAAGGCACCCTGAAGAGCAGCAAGAGCTTTCAAGGCTGGGCCCTTCCTTGTGGGAGAAGGAGCTGGACGTTTGCCTTTTCGGCAAGAGGCTCTGCCGCGGCCGAGCGCCATGAGATGTTGCGTCTCTGGGAAAGCACAGATCCCCAGTGCTGTTGTGCCTGTAGGTAGGGCGCCAAGGCACCCTGAAGAGCAGCAAGAGCTTTGAGGGCTGGGCCCTTCCTTGTGGGAGAAGGAGCCGGACGTTTGCCTTTTCGGCAAGAGGCTCTGCCGCGGCCGAGCGCCATGAGATGTTGCGTCTCTGGGAAAGCACAGATCCCCACTGCTGTTGTGCCTGTAGATAGGGCGCCAAGCATAAGTGAAGAGCAGCAAGAGCTTTCAGGGCTGGGCCCTTCCTTGTGGGAGAAGGAGGCGGACGTTTGCCTTTTCGGCAAGAGGCTCTGCCGCGGCCGAGCGCCATGAGATGTTGCGTCTCTGGGAAAGCACAGATCCCCACTGCTGTTGTGCCTGTAGATAGGGCGCCAAGGCACCGTGAAGAGCAGCAAAAGCTTTGAGGGCTGGGCCCTTCCTTGTGGGAGAATGAGGCGGACGTTTGCCTTTTCGGCAAGAGGCTCTGCCGCGGCCGAGCGCCATGAGATGTTGCGTCTCTGGGAAAGCACAGATCCCCACTGCTGTTGTGCCTGTAGATAGGGCGCCAAGTCACCATGAAGAGCAGCAACAGCTTTCAGGGCTGGGCCCTTCCTTGTGGGGGAAGGAGCCGGACGTTTGCCTTTTCTGCAAGAGTCGCTGCCGCGGCCGAGCGCCATGAGATGTTGCGTCTCTGGGAAAGCACAGATCCCCACTGCTGTTGTGCCTGTAGATAGGGCGCCAAGGCACCCTGAAGAGCAGCAACAGCTTTGAGGGCTGGGCCCTTCCTTGTGGGAGAAGGAGCCGGACGTTTGCCTTTTCAGCAAGAGGCTCTACCGCGGCCGAGCGCCATGAGATGTTGCGTCTCTGGGAAAGCACAGATCCCCACTGCTGTTGTGCCTGTAGATAGGGCGCCAAGTCACCGTGAAGAGCAGCAACAGCTTTCAGGGCTGGGCCCTTCCTTGTGGGAGAAGGAGCCGGACGTTTGCCTTTTCTGCAAGAGGCGCTGCCGCGGCCGAGCGCCATGAGATGCTGCGTCTCTGGGAAAGCACAGATCCCCACTGCTGTTGTGCCTGTAGGTAGGGCGCCAAGGCTCCCTGAAGAGCAGCAACAGCTTTCAAGGCTGGGCCCTTCCTTGTGGGAGAAGGAGCCGGACGTTTGCCTTTTCGGCAAGAGGATATCCCGCGGCCGAGCGCCATGAGATGTTGCGTCTCTGGGAAAGCACAGATCCCCAGTGCTGTTGTGCCTGTAGATAGGGCGCCAAGGCACCGTGAAGAGCAGCAACAGCTTTGAGGTCTGGGCCCTTCCTTGTGGGAGAAGGAGCCGGACGTTTGCCTTTTCGGCAAGAGTCTCTGCCGCGGCTGAGCGCCATGAGATGTTGCGTCTCTGGGAAAGCACAGATCCCCACTGCTGTTGTGCCTGTAGATAGGGCGCCAAGGCACCGTGAAGAGCAGCAACAGCTTTCAGGGCTGGGCCCTTCCTTGTGGGAGAAGGAGCTGGACGTTTGCCTTTTCAGCAAGAGGCTCTGCCGCGGCCGAGCGCCATGAGATGTTGCGTCTCTGGGAAAGCACAGATCACCAGTGCTGTTGTGCCTGTAGATAGGGCGCCAAGGCACCCTGAAGAGCAGCAAGAGCTTAAAGGGCTGGGCCCTTCCTTGTGGGAGAAGGAGCCGGACGTTTGCCTTTTCGGCAAGAGGCGCTGCTGCGGCTGAACGCCATGAGATGTTGCGTCTCTGGGAAAGCACAGATCCCCACTGCTGTTGTGCCTGTAGATAGGGCACCAAGGCACCGTGAAGAGCAGCAAGAGCTTTCAGGGCTGGGCACTTCCTTGTGGGAGAAGGAGCCGGACGTTTGCCTTTTCGGCAAGAGGCTCTGCCGCGGCCGAGCGCCATGAGATGTTGCGTCTCTGGGAAAGCACAGATCCGCACTGCTGCTGTGCCTGTAGATAGGGCACCAAGGCACCGTGAAGAGCAGCAACAGCTTTGAGGGCTGGACCCTTCCTTGTGGGAGAAGGAGGCGGACGTTTGCCTTTTCGGCAAGAGGCTCTCCGCGGCCGAGCACCATGAGATGTTGCGTCTCTGGGAAAGCACAGATCCCCACTGCTGTTGTGCCTGTAGATAGGGCGCCAAGGTACAGTGAAGAGCAGGAACAGCTTTGAGGGCTGGGCCCTTCCGTGTGGGAGAAGGAGCCGGACGTTTGCCTTTTCAGCAAGAGGCTCTACCGCGGCCGAGCGCCATGAGATGTTGCGTCTCTGGGAAAGCACAGATCCCCACTGCTGTTGTGCCTGTAGATAGGGCGCCAAGTCACCGTGAAGAGCAGCAAGAGCTTTGAGGGCTGGGCCCTTCCTTGTGGGAGAAGGAGCCGGACGTTTGCCTTTTCTGCAAGAGGCGCTGCCGCGGCCGAGCGCCATGAGATGCTGCGTCTCTGGGAAAGCAGAGATCCCCACTGCTGTTGTGCCTGTAGGTAGGGCGCCAAGGCACCGTGAAGAGCAGCAACAGCTTTCAAGGCTGGGCCCTTCCTTGTGGATGAAGGAGCCGGACGTTTGCCTTTTCGGCAAGAGGATCTCCCGCGGCCGAGCGCCATGAGATGTTGCGTCTCTGGGAAAGCACAGATCCCCAGTGCTGTTGTGCCTGTAGATAGGGCGCCAAGGCACCGTGAAGAGCAGCAACAGCTTTCAGGGCTGGGCCCTTCCTTGTGGGAGAAGGAGCCGGACGTTTGCCTTTTCGGCAAGAGTCTCTGCCGCGGCCGAGCGCCATGAGATGTTGCGTCTCTGGGAAAGCACAGATCCCCACTGCTGTTGTGCCTGTAGATAGGGCGCCAAGGCACCGTGAAGAGCAGCAAGAGCTTTCAGGGCTGGGCCCTTCCTTGTGGGAGAAGGAGCTGGACGTTTGCCTTTTCAGCAAGAGGCTCTGCCGCGGCCGAGCGCCATGAGATGTTGCGTCTCTGGGAAAGCACAGATCACCAGTGCTGTTGTGCCTGTAGATAGGGCGCCAAGGCACCCTGAAGAGCAGCAAGAGCTTAAAGGGCTGGGCCCTTCCTTGTGGGAGAAGGAGCCGGACGTTTGCCTTTTCGGCAAGAGGCGCTGCTGCGGCTGAACGCCATGAGATGTTGCGTCTCTGGGAAAGCACAGATCCCCACTGCTGTTGTGCCTGTAGATAGGGCACCAAGGCACCGTGAAGAGCAGCAACAGCTTTCAGGGCTGGGCCCTTCCTTGTGGGAGAAGGAGCCGGACGTTTGCCTTTTCGGCAAGAGGCTCTGCCGCGGCCGAGCGCCATGAGATGTTGCGTCTCTGGGAAAGCACAGATCCGCACTGCTGCTGTGCCTGTAGATAGGGCACCAAGGAACCGTGAAGAGCAGCAACAGCTTTGAGGGCTGGACCCTTCCTTGTGGGAGAAGGAGGCGGACGTTTGCCTTTTCGGCAAGAGGCTCTCCGCGGCCGAGCACCATGAGATGTTGCGTCTCTGGGAAAGCACAGATCCCCACTGCTGTTGTGCCTGTAGATAGGGCGCCAAGGTACAGTGAAGAGCAGGAACAGCTTTCAGGGCTGGGCCCTTCCTTGTGGGAGAAGGAGGCGGACGTTTGCCTTTTCAGCAAGAGGCTCTGCCGCGGCCGAGCGCCATGAGATGTTGCGTCTCTGGGAAAGCACAGATCCCCACTGCTGTTGTGCCTGTAGATAGGGCGCCAAGTCACCGTGAAGAGCAGCAACAGCTTTCAGGGCTGGGCCCTTCCTTGTGGGAGAAGGAGCCGGACGTTTGCCTTTTCTGCAAGAGGCGCTGCCGCGGCCGAGCGCCATGAGATGCTGCGTCTCTGGGAAATCAGAGATCCCCACTGCTGTTGTGCCTGTAGGTAGGGCGCCAAGGCACCGTGAAGAGCAGCAACAGCTTTCAAGGCTGGGCCCTTCCTTGTGGAAGAAGGAGCCGGACGTTTGCCTTTTCGGCAAGAGGATCTCCCGCGGCCGAGCGCCATGAGATGTTGCGTCTCTGGGAAAGCACAGATCCCCAGTGCTGTTGTGCCTGTAGATAGGGCGCCAAGGCACCGTGAAGAGCAGCAACAGCTTTGAGGGCTGGGCCCTTCCTTGTGGGAGAAGGAGCCGGACGTTTGCCTTTTCGGCAAGAGTCTCTGCCGCGGCCGAGCGCCATGAGATGTTGCGTCTCTGGGAAAGCACAGATCCCCACTGCTGTTGTGCCTGTAGATAGGGCGCCAAGGCACCGTGAAGAGCAGCAAGAGCTTTCAGGGCTGGGCCCTTCCTTGTGGGAGAAGGAGCCGGACGTTTGCCTTTTCGGCAAGAGTCTCTGCCGCGGCCGAGCGCCATGAGATGTTGCGTCTCTGGGAAAGCACAGATCCCCACTGCTGTTGTGCCTGTAGATAGGGCGCCAAGGCACCGTGAAGAGCAGCAACAGCTTTCAGGGCTGGGCCCTTCCTTGTGGGAGAAGGAGCCGGACGTTTGCCTTTTCGGCAAGAGTCTCTGCCGCGGCCGAGCGCCATGAGATGTTGCGTCTCTGGGAAAGCACAGATCCCCACTGCTGTTGTGCCTGTAGATAGGGCGCCAAGGCACCGTGAAGAGCAGCAAGAGCTTTCAGGGCTGGGCCCTTCCTTGTGGGAGAAGGAGCTGGACGTTTGCCTTTTCGGCAAGAGGCTCTGCCGCGGCCGAGCGCCATGAGATGTTGCGTCTCTGGGAAAGCACAGATCCCCAGTGCTGTTGTGCCTGTAGATAGGGCGCCAAGGCACCGTGAAGAGCAGCAACAGCTTTCAGGGCTGGGCCCTTCCTTGTGGGAGAAGGAGCCGGACGTTTGCCTTTTCGGCAAGAGGCGCTGCTGCGGCTGAACGCCATGAGATGTTGCGTCTCTGGGAAAGCACAGATCCCCACTGCTGTTGTGCCTGTAGATAGGGCACCAAGGCACCGTGAAGAGCAGCAAGAGCTTTCAGGGCTGGGCCCTTCCTTGTGGGAGAAGGAGCCGGACGTTTGCCTTTTCGGCAAGAGGCTCTGCCGCGGCCGAGCGCCATGAGATGTTGCGTCTCTGGGAAAGCACAGATCCGCACTGCTGCTGTGCCTGTAGATAGGGCACCAAGGAACCGTGAAGAGCAGCAACAGCTTTGAGGGCTGGACCCTTCCTTGTGGGAGAAGGAGGCGGACGTTTGCCTTTTCAGCAAGAGGCTCTCCGCGGCCGAGCACCATGAGATGTTGCGTCTCTGGGAAAGCACAGATCCCCACTGCTGTTGTGCCTGTAGATAGGGCGCCAAGGTACAGTGAAGAGCAGGAACAGCTTTCAGGGCTGGGCCCTTCCGTGTGGGAGAAGGAGCTGGACGTTTGCCTTTTCGGCAAGAGGCTCTGCCACGGCCGAGCGCCATGAGATTTTGCGTCTCTGGGAAAGCACAGATCCCCACTGCTGTTGTGCCTGTACATAGGGCGCCAAGGCACCGTGAATAGCAGCAAGAGCTTTCAGGGCTGGGCACTTCCTTGTGGGAGAAGGAGCCGGACGTTTGCCTTTTCGGCAAGAGGCGCTGCCGCGGCTGAACGCCATGAGATGTTGCATATCTGGGAAAGCACAGATCCCCACTGCTGTTGTGCCTGTATATAGGGCGCCAAGGCACCGTGAAGAGCAGCAAGAGCTTTCAGGGCTGGGCCCTTCCTTGTGGGAGAAGGAGCTGGACGTTTGCCTTTTCAGCAAGAGGCTCTGCCGCGGCCGAGCGCCATGAGATGTTGCGTCTCTGGGAAAGCACAGATCACCAGTGCTCTTCTGCCTGTAGAGAGGGCGCCAAGGCACCGTGAAGAGCAGCAAGAGCTTAAAGGGCTGGGCCCTTCCTTGTGGGAGAAGGAGCCGGACGTTTGCCTTTTCGGCAAGAGGCGCTGCTGCGGCTGAACGCCATGAGATGTTGCATCTCTGGGAAAGCACAGATCCCCAGTGCTGTTGTGCCTGTAGATAGGGCACCAAGGCACCGTGAAGAGCAGCAACAGCTTTGAGGGCTGGACCCTTCCTTGTGGGAGAAGGAGGCGGACGTTTGCCTTTTCGGCAAGAGGCTCTCCGCGGCCGAGCACCATGAGATGTTGCGTCTCTGGGAAAGCACAGATCCCCACTGCTGTTGTGCCTGTAGATAGGGCGCCAAGGTACAGTGAAGAGCAGGAACAGCTTTCAGGGCTGGGCCCTTCCGTGTGGGAGAAGGAGCCGGACGTTTGCCTTTTCAGCAAGAGGCTCTACCGCGGCCGAGCGCCATGAGATGTTGCGTCTCTGGGAAAGCACAGATCCCCACTGCTGTTGTGCCTGTAGATAGGGCGCCAAGTCACCGTGAAGAGCAGCAACAGCTTTCAGGGCTGGGCCCTTCCTTGTGGGAGAAGGAGCCGGACGTTTGCCTTTTCTGCAAGAGGCGCTGACGCGGCCGAGCGCCATGAGATGCTGCGTCTCTGGGAAAGCAGAGATCCCCACTGCTGTTGTGCCTGTAGGTAGGGCGCCAAGGCACCGTGAAGAGCAGCAACAGCTTTCAAGGCTGGGCCCTTCCTTGTGGAAGAAGGAGCCGGACGTTTGCCTTTTCGGCAAGAGGATCTCCCGCGGCCGAGCGCCATGAGATGTTGCGTCTCTGGGAAAGCACAGATCCCCAGTGCTGTTGTGCCTGTAGATAGGGCGCCAAAGCACCGTGAAGAGCAGCAACAGCTTTGAGGGCTGGGCCCTTCCTTGTGGGAGAAGGAGCCGGACGTTTGCCTTTTCGGCAAGAGTCTCTGCCGCGGCCGAGCGCCATGAGATGTTGCGTCTCTGGGAAAGCACAGATCCCCACTGCTGTTGTGCCTGTAGGTAGGGCGCCAAGGCACCGTGAAGAGCAGCAACAGCTTTCAAGGCTGGGCCCTTCCTTGTGGAAGAAGGAGCCGGACGTTTGCCTTTTCGGCAAGAGGATCTCCCGCGGCCGAGCGCCATGAGATGTTGCGTCTCTGGGAAAGCACAGATCCCCAGTGCTGTTGTGCCTGTAGATAGGGCGCCAAGGCACCGTGAAGAGCAGCAACAGCTTTGAGGGCTGGGCCCTTCCTTGTGGGAGAAGGAGCCGGACGTTTGCCTTTTCGGCAAGAGTCTCTGCCGCGGCCGAGCGCCATGAGATGTTGCGTCTCTGGGAAAGCACAGATCCCCACTGCTGTTGTGCCTGTAGATAGGGCGCCAAGGCACCGTGAAGAGCAGCAAGAGCTTTCAGGGCTGGGCCCTTCCTTGTGGGAGAAGGAGCCGGACGTTTGCCTTTTCGGCAAGAGTCTCTGCCGCGGCCGAGCGCCATGAGATGTTGCGTCTCTGGGAAAGCACAGATCCCCACTGCTGTTGTGCCTGTAGATAGGGCGCCAAGGCACCGTGAAGAGCAGCAACAGCTTTCAGGGCTGGGCCCTTCCTTGTGGGAGAAGGAGCCGGACGTTTGCCTTTTCGGCAAGAGTCTCTGCCGCGGCCGAGCGCCATGAGATGTTGCGTCTCTGGGAAAGCACAGATCCCCACTGCTGTTGTGCCTGTAGATAGGGCGCCAAGGCACCGTGAAGAGCAGCAAGAGCTTTCAGGGCTGGGCCCTTCCTTGTGGGAGAAGGAGCTGGACGTTTGCCTTTTCGGCAAGAGGCTCTGCCGCGGCCGAGCGCCATGAGATGTTGCGTCTCTGGGAAAGCACAGATCCCCAGTGCTGTTGTGCCTGTAGATAGGGCGCCAAGGCACCGTGAAGAGCAGCAACAGCTTTCAGGGCTGGGCCCTTCCTTGTGGGAGAAGGAGCCGGACGTTTGCCTTTTCGGCAAGAGGCGCTGCTGCGGCTGAACGCCATGAGATGTTGCGTCTCTGGGAAAGCACAGATCCCCACTGCTGTTGTGCCTGTAGATAGGGCACCAAGGCACCGTGAAGAGCAGCAAGAGCTTTCAGGGCTGGGCCCTTCCTTGTGGGAGAAGGAGCCGGACGTTTGCCTTTTCGGCAAGAGGCTCTGCCGCGGCCGAGCGCCATGAGATGTTGCGTCTCTGGGAAAGCACAGATCCGCACTGCTGCTGTGCCTGTAGATAGGGCACCAAGGAACCGTGAAGAGCAGCAACAGCTTTGAGGGCTGGACCCTTCCTTGTGGGAGAAGGAGGCGGACGTTTGCCTTTTCAGCAAGAGGCTCTCCGCGGCCGAGCACCATGAGATGTTGCGTCTCTGGGAAAGCACAGATCCCCACTGCTGTTGTGCCTGTAGATAGGGCGCCAAGGTACAGTGAAGAGCAGGAACAGCTTTCAGGGCTGGGCCCTTCCGTGTGGGAGAAGGAGCTGGACGTTTGCCTTTTCGGCAAGAGGCTCTGCCACGGCCGAGCGCCATGAGATTTTGCGTCTCTGGGAAAGCACAGATCCCCACTGCTGTTGTGCCTGTACATAGGGCGCCAAGGCACCGTGAATAGCAGCAAGAGCTTTCAGGGCTGGGCACTTCCTTGTGGGAGAAGGAGCCGGACGTTTGCCTTTTCGGCAAGAGGCGCTGCCGCGGCTGAACGCCATGAGATGTTGCATATCTGGGAAAGCACAGATCCCCACTGCTGTTGTGCCTGTATATAGGGCGCCAAGGCACCGTGAAGAGCAGCAAGAGCTTTCAGGGCTGGGCCCTTCCTTGTGGGAGAAGGAGCTGGACGTTTGCCTTTTCAGCAAGAGGCTCTGCCGCGGCCGAGCGCCATGAGATGTTGCGTCTCTGGGAAAGCACAGATCACCAGTGCTCTTCTGCCTGTAGAGAGGGCGCCAAGGCACCGTGAAGAGCAGCAAGAGCTTAAAGGGCTGGGCCCTTCCTTGTGGGAGAAGGAGCCGGACGTTTGCCTTTTCGGCAAGAGGCGCTGCTGCGGCTGAACGCCATGAGATGTTGCGTCTCTGGGAAAGCACAGATCCCCAGTGCTGTTGTGCCTGTAGATAGGGCACCAAGGCACCGTGAAGAGCAGCAACAGCTTTGAGGGCTGGACCCTTCCTTGTGGGAGAAGGAGGCGGACGTTTGCCTTTTCGGCAAGAGGCTCTCCGCGGCCGAGCACCATGAGATGTTGCGTCTCTGGGAAAGCACAGATCCCCACTGCTGTTGTGCCTGTAGATAGGGCGCCAAGGTACAGTGAAGAGCAGGAACAGCTTTCAGGGCTGGGCCCTTCCGTGTGGGAGAAGGAGCCGGACGTTTGCCTTTTCAGCAAGAGGCTCTACCGCGGCCGAGCGCCATGAGATGTTGCGTCTCTGGGAAAGCACAGATCCCCACTGCTGTTGTGCCTGTAGATAGGGCGCCAAGTCACCGTGAAGAGCAGCAACAGCTTTCAGGGCTGGGCCCTTCCTTGTGGGAGAAGGAGCCGGACGTTTGCCTTTTCTGCAAGAGGCGCTGACGCGGCCGAGCGCCATGAGATGCTGCGTCTCTGGGAAAGCAGAGATCCCCACTGCTGTTGTGCCTGTAGGTAGGGCGCCAAGGCACCGTGAAGAGCAGCAACAGCTTTCAAGGCTGGGCCCTTCCTTGTGGAAGAAGGAGCCGGACGTTTGCCTTTTCGGCAAGAGGATCTCCCGCGGCCGAGCGCCATGAGATGTTGCGTCTCTGGGAAAGCACAGATCCCCAGTGCTGTTGTGCCTGTAGATAGGGCGCCAAAGCACCGTGAAGAGCAGCAACAGCTTTGAGGGCTGGGCCCTTCCTTGTGGGAGAAGGAGCCGGACGTTTGCCTTTTCGGCAAGAGTCTCTGCCGCGGCCGAGCGCCATGAGATGTTGCGTCTCTGGGAAAGCACAGATCCCCACTGCTGTTGTGCCTGTAGGTAGGGCGCCAAGGCACCCTGAAGAGCAGCAACAGCTTTCAAGGCTGGGCCCTTCCTTGTGGGAGAAGGAGCCGGACGTTTGCCTTTTCGGCAAGAGGCTCTGCCGCGGCCGAGCGCCATGAGATGTTGCGTCTCTGGGAAAGCACAGATCCCCACTGCTGTTGTGCCTGTAGATAGGGCACCAAGGCACCGTGAAGAGCAGCAAGAGCTTTCAGGGCTGGGCCCTTCCTTGTGGGAGAAGGAGCCGGACGTTTGCCTTTTCGGCAAGAGGCTCTGCCGCGGCCGAGCGCCATGAGATGTTGCGTCTCTGGGAAAGCACAGATCCCCACTGCTGTTGTGCCTGTAGATAGGGCGCCAAGGCACCATGAAGAGCAGCAAGAGCTTTGAGGGCTGGGCCCTTCCTTGTGGGAGAAGGAGCCGGACGTTTGCCTTTTCAGCAAGAGGCTCTGCCGCGGCCGAGCGCCATGAGATGTTGCGTCTCTGGGAAAGCACAGATCCCCAGTGCTGTTGTGCCTGTAGATAGGGCGCCAAGTCACTGTGAAGAGCAGCAACAGCTTTCAGGGCTGGGCCCTTCCGTGTGGGAGAAGGAGCCGGACGTTTGCCTTTTCAGCAAGAGGCTCTACCGCGGCCGAGCGCCATGAGATGTTGCGTCTCTGGGAAAGCACAGATCCCCACTGCTGTTGTGCCTGTAGATAGGGCGCCAAGTCACTGTGAAGAGCAGCAACAGCTTTCAGGGCTGGGCCCTTCCTTGTGGGAGAAGGAGCCGGACGTTTGCCTTTTCTGCAAGAGGCGCTGCCGCGGCCGAGCGCCATGAGATGCTGCGTCTCTGGGAAAGCAGAGATCCCCACTGCTGTTGTGCCTGTAGGTAGGGCGCCAAGGCACCGTGAAGAGCAGCAACAGCTTTCAAGGCTGGGCCCTTCCTTGTGGAAGAAGGAGCCGGACGTTTGCCTTTTCGGCAAGAGGATCTCCCGCGGCCGAGCGCCATGAGATGTTGCGTCTCTGGGAAAGCACAGATCCCCAGTGCTGTTGTGCCTGTAGATAGGGCGCCAAGGCACCGTGAAGAGCAGCAACAGCTTTGAGGGCTGGGCCCTTCCTTGTGGGAGAAGGAGCCGGACGTTTGCCTTTTCGGCAAGAGTCTCTGCCGCGGCCGAGCGCCATGAGATGTTGCGTCTCTGGGAAAGCACAGATCCCCACTGCTGTTGTGCCTGTAGATAGGGCGCCAAGGCACCGTGAAGAGCAGCAAGAGCTTTCAGGGCTGGGCCCTTCCTTGTGGGAGAAGGAGCTGGACGTTTGCCTTTTCAGCAAGAGGCACTGTCGCGGCCGAGCGCCATGAGATGTTGCGTCTCTGGGAAAGCACAGATCCCCAGTGCTGTTGTGCCTGTAGATAGGGCGCCAAGGCACCGTGAAGAGCAGCAACAGCTTTCAGGGCTGGGCCCTTCCTTGTGGGAGAAGGAGCCGGACGTTTGCCTTTTCGGCAAGAGTCTCTGCCGCGGCCGAGCGCCATGAGATGTTGCGTCTCTGGGAAAGCACAGATCACCAGTGCTGTTGTGCCTGTAGATAGGGCGCCAAGGCACCCTGAAGAGCAGCAACAGCTTAAAGGGCTGGGCCCTTCCTTGTGGGAGAAGGAGCCGGACGTTTGCCTTTTCGGCAAGAGGCGCTGCTGCGGCTGAACGCCATGAGATGTTGCGTCTCTGGGAAAGCACAGATCCCCACTGCTGTTGTGCCTGTAGATAGGGCGCCAAGTCACCGTGAAGAGCAGCAACAGCTTTCAGGGCTGGGCCCTTCCTTGTGGGAGAAGGAGCCGGACGTTTGCCTTTTCTGCAAGAGGCGCTGACGCGGCCGAGCGCCATGAGATGCTGCGTCTCTGGGAAAGCAGAGATCCCCACTGCTGTTGTGCCTGTAGGTAGGGCGCCAAGGCACCGTGAAGAGCAGCAACAGCTTTCAAGGCTGGGCCCTTCCTTGTGGAAGAAGGAGCCGGACGTTTGCCTTTTCGGCAAGAGGATCTCCCGCGGCCGAGCGCCATGAGATGTTGCGTCTCTGGGAAAGCACAGATCCCCAGTGCTGTTGTGCCTGTAGATAGGGCGCCAAAGCACCGTGAAGAGCAGCAACAGCTTTGAGGGCTGGGCCCTTCCTTGTGGGAGAAGGAGCCGGACGTTTGCCTTTTCGGCAAGAGTCTCTGCCGCGGCCGAGCGCCATGAGATGTTGCGTCTCTGGGAAAGCACAGATCCCCACTGCTGTTGTGCCTGTAGGTAGGGCGCCAAGGCACCCTGAAGAGCAGCAACAGCTTTCAAGGCTGGGCCCTTCCTTGTGGGAGAAGGAGCCGGACGTTTGCCTTTTCGGCAAGAGGCTCTGCCGCGGCCGAGCGCCATGAGATGTTGCGTCTCTGGGAAAGCACAGATCCCCACTGCTGTTGTGCCTGTAGATAGGGCACCAAGGCACCGTGAAGAGCAGCAAGAGCTTTCAGGGCTGGGCCCTTCCTTGTGGGAGAAGGAGCCGGACGTTTGCCTTTTCGGCAAGAGGCTCTGCCGCGGCCGAGCGCCATGAGATGTTGCGTCTCTGGGAAAGCACAGATCCCCACTGCTGTTGTGCCTGTAGATAGGGCGCCAAGGCACCATGAAGAGCAGCAAGAGCTTTGCAGGGCTGGGCCCTTCCTTGTGGGAGAAGGAGCCGGACGTTTGCCTTTTCAGCAAGAGGCTCTGCCGCGGCCGAGCGCCATGAGATGTTGCGTCTCTGGGAAAGCACAGATCCCCAGTGCTGTTGTGCCTGTAGATAGGGCGCCAAGTCACTGTGAAGAGCAGCAACAGCTTTCAGGGCTGGGCCCTTCCGTGTGGGAGAAGGAGCCGGACGTTTGCCTTTTCAGCAAGAGGCTCTACCGCGGCCGAGCGCCATGAGATGTTGCGTCTCTGGGAAAGCACAGATCCCCACTGCTGTTGTGCCTGTAGATAGGGCGCCAAGTCACTGTGAAGAGCAGCAACAGCTTTCAGGGCTGGGCCCTTCCTTGTGGGAGAAGGAGCCGGACGTTTGCCTTTTCTGCAAGAGGCGCTGCCGCGGCCGAGCGCCATGAGATGCTGCGTCTCTGGGAAAGCAGAGATCCCCACTGCTGTTGTGCCTGTAGGTAGGGCGCCAAGGCACCGTGAAGAGCAGCAACAGCTTTCAAGGCTGGGCCCTTCCTTGTGGAAGAAGGAGCCGGACGTTTGCCTTTTCGGCAAGAGGATCTCCCGCGGCCGAGCGCCATGAGATGTTGCGTCTCTGGGAAAGCACAGATCCCCAGTGCTGTTGTGCCTGTAGATAGGGCGCCAAGGCACCGTGAAGAGCAGCAACAGCTTTGAGGGCTGGGCCCTTCCTTGTGGGAGAAGGAGCCGGACGTTTGCCTTTTCGGCAAGAGGCGCTGCTGCGGCTGAACGCCATGAGATGTTGCGTCTCTGGGAAAGCACAGATCCCCACTGCTGTTGTGCCTGTAGATAGGGCGCCAAGGCACCATGAAGAGCATCAAGAGCTTTGAGGGCTGGGCCCTTCCTTGTGGGAGAAGGAGCCGGACGTTTGCCTTTTCAGCAAGAGGCTCTGCCGCGGCCGAGCGCCATGAGATGTTGCGTCTCTGGGAAAGCACAGATCCCCAGTGCTGTTGTGCCTGTAGATAGGGCGCCAAGGCACCGTGAAGAGCAGCAAGAGCTTTCAGGGCTGGGCCCTTCCTTGTGGGAGAAGGAGCCGGACGTTTGCCTTTTCGGCAAGAGGCTCTGCCGATGCCGAGCGCCATGCGATGTTGCGTCTCTGGGAAAGCACAGATCCCCAGTGCTGTTGTGCCTGTAGGTAGGGCGCCAAGGCACCCTGAAGAGCAGCAAGAGCTTTCAGGGCTGGGCCCTTCCTTGTGGGAGAAGGAGGCGGACGTTTGCCTTTTCGGCAAGAGGCTCTGCCGCGGCCGAGAGCCATGAGATGTTGCGTCTCTGGGAAAGCACAGATCCCCACTGCTGTTGTGCCTGTAGATAGGGCGCCAAGGCACCCTGAAGAGCAGCAAGAGCTTTGAGGGCTGGGCCCTTCCTTGTGGGAGAAGGAGCCGGACGTTTGCCTTTTCGGCAAGAGGCTCTGCCGCGGCCGAGCGCCATGAGATGTTGCGTCTCTGGGAAAGCACAGATCCCCACTGCTGTTGTGCCTGTAGGTAGGGCACCAAGGCACTCTGAAGAGCAGCAAGAGCTTTCAGGGCTGGGCCCTTCCTTGTGGGAGAAGGAGGCGGACGTTTGCCTTTTCGGCAAGAGGCGGTGCCGCGGCCGAGCGCCACGAGATGTTGCGTCTCTGGGAAAGCACAGATCCCCACTGCTGTTGTGCCTGTAGATAGGGCACCAAGTCACCGTGAAGAGCAGCAACAGCTTTCAGGGCTGGGCCCTTCCTTGTGGGAGAAGGAGGCGGACGTTTGCCTTTTCTGCAAGAAGCGCTGCCGCGGCCGAGCGCCATGAGATGTTGCGTCTCTGGGAAAGCACAGATCCCCACTGCTGTTGTGCCTGTAGGTAGGGCGCCAAGGCACCCTGAAGAGCAGCAACAGCTTTCAAGGCTGGGCCCTTCCTTGTGGGAGAAGGAGCCGGACGTTTGCCTTTTCGGCAAGAGGCTCTGCCGCGGCCGAGCGCCATGAGATGTTGCGTCTCTGAGAAAGCACAGATCCCCACTGCTGTTGTGCCTGTAGATAGGGCGCCAAGGCACCGTGAAGAGCAGCAAGAGCTTTCAGGGCTGGGCCCTTCCTTGTGGGAGAAGGAGCCGGACGTTTGCCTTTTTGGCAAGAGTCTCTGCCGCGGCCGAGCGCCATGAGATGTTGCGTCTCTGGGAAAGCACAGATCCCCACTGCTGTTGTGCCTGTAGATAGGGCGCCAAGGCACCATGAAGAGCAGCAAGAGCTTTGAGGGCTGGGCCCTTCCTTGTGGGAGAAGGAGCCGGACGTTTGCCTTTTCAGCAAGAGGCTCTGCCGCGGCCGAGCGCCATGAGATGTTGCGTCTCTGGGAAAGCACAGATCCCCAGTGCTGTTGTGCCTCTAGATAGGGCGCCAAGGCACCGTGAAGAGCAGCAAGAGCTTTCAGGGCTGGGCCCTTCCTTGTGGGAGAAGGAGGCGGACGTTTGCCTTTTCGGCAAGAGGCTCTGCCGATGCCGAGCGCCATGAGATGTTGCGTCTCTGGGAAAGCACAGATCCCCAGTGCTGTTGTGCCTGTAGGTAGGGCGCCAAGGCACCCTGAAGAGCAGCAAGAGCTTTCAGGGCTGGGCCCTTCCTTGTGGGAGAAGGAGGCGGACGTTTGCCTTTTCGGCAAGAGGCTCTGCCGCGGCCGAGAGCCATGAGATGTTGCGTCTCTGGGAAAGCACAGATCCCCACTGCTGTTGTGCCTGTAGATAGGGCACCAAGGCACCGTGAAGAGCAGCAAGAGCTTTGAGGGCTGGGCCCTTCCTTGTGGGAGAAGGAGCCGGACGTTTGCCTTTTCGGCAAGAGGCTCTGCCGCGGCCGAGCGCCATGAGATATTGCGTCTCTGGGAAAGCACAGATCCCCACTGCTGTTGTGCCTGTAGGTAGGGCACCAAGGCACTCTGAAGAGCAGCAAGAGCTTTCAGGGCTGGGCCCTTCCTTGTGGGAGAAGGAGCCGGACGTTTTCCTTTTCGGCAAGAGGCGCTGCCGCGGCCGAGCGCCATGAGATGTTGCGTCTCTGGGAAAGCACAGATCCCCAGTGCTGTTGTGCCTGTAGGTAGGGCGCCAAGGCACCGTGAAGAGCAGCAACAGCTTTGAGGGCTGGGCCCTTCCTTGTGGGAGAAGGAGCCGGACGTTTGCCTTTTCTGCAAGAGGCGCTGCCGCGGCCCGAGCGCCATGAGATGCTGCGTCTCTGGGAAAGCACAGATCCCCACTGCTGTTGTGCCTGTAGGTAGGGCGCCAAGGCACCGTGAAGAGCAGCAACAGCTTTCAAGGCTGGGCCCTTCCTTGTGGAAGAAGGAGCCGGACGTTTGCCTTTTCGGCAAGAGGATCTCCCGCGGCCGAGCGCCATGAGATGTTGCGTCTCTGGGAAAGCACAGATCCCCAGTGCTGTTGTGCCTGTAGATAGGGCGCCAAGGCACCGTGAAGAGCAGCAACAGCTTTCAGGGCTGGGCCCTTCCTTGTGGGAGAAGGAGCCGGACGTTTGCCTTTTCGGCAAGAGGCTCTGCCGCGGCCGAGCGCCATGAGATGTTGCGTCTCTGGGAAAGCACAGATCCCCACTGCTGTTGTGCCTGTAGATAGGGCGCCAAGGCACCGTGAAGAGCAGCAAGAGCTTTCAGGGCTGGGCCCTTCCTTGTGGGAGAAGGAGCTGGACGTTTGCCTTTTCAGCAAGAGGCTCTGCCGCGGCCGAGCGCCATGAGATGTTGCGTCTCTGGGAAAGCACAGATCCCCAGTGCTGTTGTGCCTGTAGATAGGGCGCCAAGGCACCGTGAAGAGCAGCAACAGCTTTCAGGGCTGGGCCCTTCCTTGTGGGAGAAGGAGCCGGACGTTTGCCTTTTCGGCAAGAGTCTCTGCCGCGGCCGAGCGCCATGAGATGTTGCGTCTCTGGGAAAGCACAGATCCCCAGTGCTGTTGTGCCTGTAGATAGGGCGCCAAGGCACCGTGAAGAGCAGCAACAGCTTTCAGGGCTGGGCCCTTCCTTGTGGGAGAAGGAGGCGGACGTTTGCCTTTTCGGCAAGAGGCTCTGCCGATGCCGAGCGCCATGCGGTGTTGCGTCTCTGGGAAAGCACAGATCCCCAGTGCTGTTGTGCCTGTAGGTAGGGCGCCAAGGCACCCTGAAGAGCAGCAAGAGCTTTCAGGGCTGGGCCCTTCCTTGTGGGAGAAGGAGGCGGACGTTTGCCTTTTCAGCAAGAGGCTCTGCCGCGGCCGAGAGCCATGAGATGTTGCGTCTCTGGGAAAGCACAGATCCCCACTGCTGTTGTGCCTGTAGATAGGGCGCCAAGGCACCGTGAAGAGCAGCAAGAGCTTTGAGGGCTGGGCCCTTCCTTGTGGGAGAAGGAGCCGGACGTTTGCCTTTTCGGCAAGAGGCTCTGCCGCGGCCGAGCGCCATGAGATGTTGCGTCTCTGGGAAAGCACAGATCCCCACTGCTGTTGTGCCTGTAGGTAGGGCACCAAGGCACTCTGAAGAGCAGCAAGAGCTTTCAGGGCTGGGCCCTTCCTTGTTGGAGAAGGAGGCGGACGTTTGCCTTTTCGGCAAGAGGCGCTGCCGCGGCCGAGCGCCATGAGATGTTGCGTCTCTGGGAAAGCACAGATCCCCACTGCTGTTGTGCCTGTAGATAGGGCACCAAGTCACCGTGAAGAGCAGCAACAGCTTTCAGGGCTGGGCCCTTCCTTGTGGGAGAAGGAGGCGGACGTTTGCCTTTTCTGCAAGAAGCGCTGCCGCGGCCGAGCGCCATGAGATGTTGCGTCTCTGGGAAAGCACAGATCCCCACTGCTGTTGTGCCTGTAGGTAGGGCGCCAAGGCACCCTGAAGAGCAGCAACAGCTTTCAAGGCTGGGCCCTTCCTTGTGGGAGAAGGAGCCGGACGTTTGCCTTTTCGGCAAGAGGCTCTGCCGCGGCCGAGCGCCATGAGATGTTGCGTCTCTGGGAAAGCACAGATCCCCACTGCTGTTGTGCCTGTAGATAGGGCGCCAAGGCACCGTGAAGAGCAGCAAGAGCTTTCAGGGCTGGGCCCTTCCTTGTGGGAGAAGGAGCCGGACGTTTGCCTTTTTGGCAAGAGTCTCTGCCGCGGCCGAGCGCCATGAGATGTTGCGTCTCTGGGAAAGCACAGATCCCCACTGCTGTTGTGCCTGTAGATAGGGCGCCAAGGCACCATGAAGAGCAGCAACAGCTTTGAGGGCTGGGCCCTTCCTTGTGGGAGAAGGAGCCGGACGTTTGCCTTTTCAGCAAGAGGCTCTGCCGCGGCCGAGCGCCATGAGATGTTGCGTCTCTGGGAAAGCACAGATCCCCAGTGCTGTTGTGCCTCTAGATAGGGCGCCAAGGCACCGTGAAGAGCAGCAAGAGCTTTCAGGGCTGGGCCCTTCCTTGTGGGAGAAGGAGGCGGACGTTTGCCTTTTCGGCAAGAGGCTCTGCCGATGCCGAGCGCCATGAGATGTTGCGTCTCTGGGAAAGCACAGATCCCCAGTGCTGTTGTGCCTGTAGGTAGGGCGCCAAGGCACCCTGAAGAGCAGCAAGAGCTTTGAGGGCTGGGCCCTTCCTTGTGGGAGAAGGAGGCGGACGTTTGCCTTTTCGGCAAGAGGCTCTGCCGCGGCCGAGAGCCATGAGATGTTGCGTCTCTGGGAAAGCACAGATCCCCACTGCTGTTGTGCCTGTAGATAGGGCACCAAGGCACCGTGAAGAGCAGCAAGAGCTTTGAGGGCTGGGCCCTTCCTTGTGGGAGACGGAGCCGGACGTTTGCCTTTTCGGCAAGAGGCTCTGCCGCGGCCGAGCGCCATGAGATATTGCGTCTCTGGGAAAGCACAGATCCCCAGTGCTGTTGTGCCTGTAGGTAGGGCACCAAGGCACTCTGAAGAGCAGCAAGAGCTTTCAGGGCTGGGCCCTTCCTTGTGGGAGAAGGAGCCGGACGTTTGCCTTTTCGGCAAGAGGCTCTGCCGATGCCGAGTGCCATGAGATGTTGCGTTTCTGGGAAAGCACAGATGCCCAGTGCTGTTGTGCCTGTAGGTAGGGCGCCAAGGCACCGTGAAGAGCAGCAAGAGCTTTGAGGGCTGGGCCCTTCCTTGTGGGAGAAGGAGCCGGACGTTTGCCTTTTCGGCAAGAGGCGCTGCCGCGGCCGAGCGCCATGAGATGTTGCGTCTCTGGGAAAGCACAGATCCGCACTGCTGCTGTGCCTGTAGGTAGGGCGCCAAGGCACCGTGAAGAGCAGTAACAGCTTTCAGGGCTGGGCCCTTCCTTGTGGGAGAAGGAGGCGGACGTTTGCCTTTTCGGCAAGAGGCTCTGCCGCGGCAGAGCGCCATGAGATGTTGCGTCTCTGGGATAGCACAGATCCCCACTGCTGTTGTGCCTGTAGATAGGGCACCAAGGCACCGTGAAGAGCAGCAACAGCTTTGAGGGCTGGGCCCTTCCTTGTGGGAGATGGAGCCGGACGTTTGCCTTTTCGGCAAGAGGCTCTGCCGCGGCCGAGCGCCATGAGATGTTGCGTCTCTGGGAAAGCACAGATCCCCAGTGCTCTTGTGCCTGTAGGTAGGGCGCCAAGGCACCGTGAAGAGCAGCAACAGCTTTGAGGTCTGGGCCCTTCCTTGTGGGAGAAGGAGCCGGACGTTTGCCTTTTCGGCAAGAGGCTCTGCCGCGGTCCGAGCGCCATGAGATGTTGCGTCTCTGGGAAAGCACAGATCCGCACTGCTTTTGTGCCTGTAGATAGGGCGCCAAGGCACCCTGAAGAGCAGCAAGAGCTTTCAAGGCTGGGCCCTTCCTTGTGGGAGAAGGAGCCAGACGTTTGCCTTTTCGGCAAGAGGCTCTGCCGCGGCCGAGCGCCATGAGATGTTGCGTCTCTGGGAAAGCACAGATCCCCAGTGCTGTTGTGCCTGTAGGTAGGGCGCCAAGGCACCCTGAAGAACAGCAAGAGCTTTCAGGGCTGGGCCCTTCCTTGTGGGAGAAGGAGCCGGACGTTTGCCTTTTCGGCAAGAGGCTCTGCCGCGGCCGAGCGCCATGAGATGTTGCGTCTCTGGGAAAGCACAGATCCCCAGTGCTGTTGTGCCTGTAGATAGGGCGCCAAGGCACCGTGAAGAGCAGCAACAGCTTTGAGGGCTGGGCCCTTCCTTGTGGGAGAAGGAGCCGGACGTTTGCCTTTTCGGCAAGAGGCTCTGCCGCGGCCGAGCGCCATGAGATGTTGCGTCTCTGGGAAAGCACAGATCCCCACTGCTGTTGTGCCTGTAGATAGGGCGCCAAGCATAAGTGAAGAGCAGCAACAGCTTTCAGGGCTGGGCCCTTCCTTGTGGGAGAAGGAGCCGGACGTTTGCCTTTTCGGCAAGAGGCTCTGCCGCGGCCGAGCGCCATGCGATGTTGCGTCTCTGGGAAAGCACAGATCCCCAGTGCTGTTGTGCCTGTAGGTAGGGCGCCAAGGCACCCTGAAGAGCAGCAAGAGCTTTCAGGGCTGGGCCCTTCCTTGTGGGAGAAGGAGGCGGACGTTTGCCTTTTCGGCAAGAGGCTCTGCCGCGGCCGAGAGCCATGAGATGTTGCGTCTCTGGGAAAGCACAGATCCCCACTGCTGTTGTGCCTGTAGATAGGGCGCCAAGGCACCCTGAAGAGCAGCAAGAGCTTTGAGGGCTGGGCCCTTCCTTGTGGGAGAAGGAGCCGGACGTTTGCCTTTTCGGCAAGAGGCTCTGCCGCGGCCGAGCGCCATGAGATGTTGCGTCTCTGGGAAAGCACAGATCCCCACTGCTGTTGTGCCTGTAGGTAGGGCACCAAGGCACTCTGAAGAGCAGCAAGAGCTTTCAGGGCTGGGCCCTTCCTTGTGGGAGAAGGAGGCGGACGTTTGCCTTTTCGGCAAGAGGCGGTGCCGCGGCCGAGCGCCACGAGATGTTGCGTCTCTGGGAAAGCACAGATCCCCACTGCTGTTGTGCCTGTAGATAGGGCACCAAGTCACCGTGAAGAGCAGCAACAGCTTTCAGGGCTGGGCCCTTCCTTGTGGGAGAAGGAGGCGGACGTTTGCCTTTTCTGCAAGAAGCGCTGCCGCGGCCGAGCGCCATGAGATGTTGCGTCTCTGGGAAAGCACAGATCCCCACTGCTGTTGTGCCTGTAGGTAGGGCGCCAAGGCACCCTGAAGAGCAGCAACAGCTTTCAAGGCTGGGCCCTTCCTTGTGGGAGAAGGAGCCGGACGTTTGCCTTTTCGGCAAGAGGCTCTGCCGCGGCCGAGCGCCATGAGATGTTGCGTCTCTGAGAAAGCACAGATCCCCACTGCTGTTGTGCCTGTAGATAGGGCGCCAAGGCACCGTGAAGAGCAGCAAGAGCTTTCAGGGCTGGGCCCTTCCTTGTGGGAGAAGGAGCCGGACGTTTGCCTTTTTGGCAAGAGTCTCTGCCGCGGCCGAGCGCCATGAGATGTTGCGTCTCTGGGAAAGCACAGATCCCCACTGCTGTTGTGCCTGTAGATAGGGCGCCAAGGCACCATGAAGAGCAGCAAGAGCTTTGAGGGCTGGGCCCTTCCTTGTGGGAGAAGGAGCCGGACGTTTGCCTTTTCAGCAAGAGGCTCTGCCGCGGCCGAGCGCCATGAGATGTTGCGTCTCTGGGAAAGCACAGATCCCCACTGCTGTTGTGCCTCTAGATAGGGCGCCAAGGCACCGTGAAGAGCAGCAAGAGCTTTCAGGGCTGGGCCCTTCCTTGTGGGAGAAGGAGGCGGACGTTTGCCTTTTCGGCAAGAGGCTCTGCCGATGCCGAGCGCCATGAGATGTTGCGTCTCTGGGAAAGCACAGATCCCCAGTGCTGTTGTGCCTGTAGGTAGGGCGCCAAGGCACCCTGAAGAGCAGCAAGAGCTTTCAGGGCTGGGCCCTTCCTTGTGGGAGAAGGAGGCGGACGTTTGCCTTTTCGGCAAGAGGCTCTGCCGCGGCCGAGAGCCATGAGATGTTGCGTCTCTGGGAAAGCACAGATCCCCACTGCTGTTGTGCCTGTAGATAGGGCACCAAGGCACCGTGAAGAGCAGCAAGAGCTTTGAGGGCTGGGCCCTTCCTTGTGGGAGAAGGAGCCGGACGTTTGCCTTTTCGGCAAGAGGCTCTGCCGCGGCCGAGCGCCATGAGATATTGCGTCTCTGGGAAAGCACAGATCCCCACTGCTGTTGTGCCTGTAGGTAGGGCACCAAGGCACTCTGAAGAGCAGCAAGAGCTTTCAGGGCTGGGCCCTTCCTTGTGGGAGAAGGAGCCGGACGTTTTCCTTTTCGGCAAGAGGCGCTGCCGCGGCCGAGCGCCATGAGATGTTGCGTCTCTGGGAAAGCACAGATCCCCAGTGCTGTTGTGCCTGTAGGTAGGGCGCCAAGGCACCGTGAAGAGCAGCAACAGCTTTGAGGGCTGGGCCCTTCCTTGTGGGAGAAGGAGCCGGACGTTTGCCTTTTCTGCAAGAGGCGCTGCCGCGGCCGAGCGCCATGAGATGCTGCGTCTCTGGGAAAGCACAGATCCCCACTGCTGTTGTGCCTGTAGGTAGGGCGCCAAGGCACCGTGAAGAGCAGCAACAGCTTTCAAGGCTGGGCCCTTCCTTGTGGAAGAAGGAGCCGGACGTTTGCCTTTTCGGCAAGAGGATCTCCCGCGGCCGAGCGCCATGAGATGTTGCGTCTCTGGGAAAGCACAGATCCCCAGTGCTGTTGTGCCTGTAGATAGGGCGCCAAGGCACCGTGAAGAGCAGCAACAGCTTTCAGGGCTGGGCCCTTCCTTGTGGGAGAAGGAGCCGGACGTTTGCCTTTTCGGCAAGAGGCTCTGCCGCGGCCGAGCGCCATGAGATGTTGCGTCTCTGGGAAAGCACAGATCCCCACTGCTGTTGTGCCTGTAGATAGGGCGCCAAGGCACCGTGAAGAGCAGCAAGAGCTTTCAGGGCTGGGCCCTTCCTTGTGGGAGAAGGAGCTGGACGTTTGCCTTTTCAGCAAGAGGCTCTGCCGCGGCCGAGCGCCATGAGATGTTGCGTCTCTGGGAAAGCACAGATCCCCAGTGCTGTTGTGCCTGTAGATAGGGCGCCAAGGCACCGTGAAGAGCAGCAACAGCTTTCAGGGCTGGGCCCTTCCTTGTGGGAGAAGGAGCCGGACGTTTGCCTTTTCGGCAAGAGTCTCTGCCGCGGCCGAGCGCCATGAGATGTTGCGTCTCTGGGAAAGCACAGATCCCCAGTGCTGTTGTGCCTGTAGATAGGGCGCCAAGGCACCGTGAAGAGCAGCAACAGCTTTCAGGGCTGGGCCCTTCCTTGTGGGAGAAGGAGGCGGACGTTTGCCTTTTCGGCAAGAGACTCTGCCGATGCCGAGCGCCATGCGGTGTTGCGTCTCTGGGAAAGCACAGATCCCCAGTGCTGTTGTGCCTGTAGGTAGGGCGCCAAGGCACCCTGAAGAGCAGCAAGAGCTTTCAGGGCTGGGCCCTTCCTTGTGGGAGAAGGAGGCGGACGTTTGCCTTTTCAGCAAGAGGCTCTGCCGCGGCCGAGAGCCATGAGATGTTGCGTCTCTGGGAAAGCACAGATCCCCACTGCTGTTGTGCCTGTAGATAGGGCGCCAAGGATAGGTGAAGAGCAGCAAGAGCTTTCAGGGCTGGGCCCTTCCTTGTGGGAGAAGGAGCCGGACGTTTGCCTTTTCGGCAAGAGGCTCTGCCGCGGCCGAGCGCCATGAGATGTTGCGTCTCTGGGAAAGCACAGATCCCCACTGCTGTTGTGCCTGTAGGTAGGGCACCAAGGCACTCTGAAGAGCAGCAAGAGCTTTCAGGGCTGGGCCCTTCCTTGTTGGAGAAGGAGGCGGACGTTTGCCTTTTCGGCAAGAGGCGCTGCCGCGGCCGAGCGCCATGAGATGTTGCGTCTCTGGGAAAGCACAGATCCCCACTGCTGTTGTGCCTG
This sequence comes from Harpia harpyja, assembly GCF_026419915.1. Lineage (NCBI taxonomy): Eukaryota > Metazoa > Chordata > Aves > Accipitriformes > Accipitridae > Harpia > Harpia harpyja. The sequence goes on along the minus strand of NW_026293167.1, from coordinate 182,987 downwards.
TAGATAGGGCACCAAGTCACCGTGAAGAGCAGCAACAGCTTTCAGGGCTGGGCCCTTCCTTGTGGGAGAAGGAGGCGGACGTTTGCCTTTTCTGCAAGAAGCGCTGCCGCGGCCGAGCGCCATGAGATGTTGCGTCTCTGGGAAAGCACAGATCCCCACTGCTGTTGTGCCTGTAGGTAGGGCGCCAAGGCACCCTGAAGAGCAGCAACAGCTTTCAAGGCTGGGCCCTTCCTTGTGGGAGAAGGAGCCGGACGTTTGCCTTTTCGGCAAGAGGCTCTGCCGCGGCCGAGCGCCATGAGATGTTGCGTCTCTGGGAAAGCACAGATCCCCACTGCTGTTGTGCCTGTAGATAGGGCGCCAAGGCACCGTGAAGAGCAGCAAGAGCTTTCAGGGCTGGGCCCTTCCTTGTGGGAGAAGGAGCCGGACGTTTGCCTTTTTGGCAAGAGTCTCTGCCGCGGCCGAGCGCCATGAGATGTTGCGTCTCTGGGAAAGCACAGATCCCCACTGCTGTTGTGCCTGTAGATAGGGCGCCAAGGCACCATGAAGAGCAGCAAGAGCTTTGAGGGCTGGGCCCTTCCTTGTGGGAGAAGGAGCCGGACGTTTGCCTTTTCAGCAAGAGGCTCTGCCGCGGCCGAGCGCCATGAGATGTTGCGTCTCTGGGAAAGCACAGATCCCCAGTGCTGTTGTGCCTCTAGATAGGGCGCCAAGGCACCGTGAAGAGCAGCAAGAGCTTTCAGGGCTGGGCCCTTCCTTGTGGGAGAAGGAGGCGGACGTTTGCCTTTTCGGCAAGAGGCTCTGCCGATGCCGAGCGCAATGAGATGTTGCGTCTCTGGGAAAGCACAGATCCCCAGTGCTATTGTGCCTGTAGGTAGGGCGCCAAGGCACCCTGAAGAGCAGCAAGAGCTTTGAGGGCTGGGCCCTTCCTTGTGGGAGAAGGAGGCGGACGTTTGCCTTTTCGGCAAGAGGCTCTGCCGCGGCCGAGAGCCATGAGATGTTGCGTCTCTGGGAAAGCACAGATCCCCACTGCTGTTGTGCCTGTAGATAGGGCACCAAGGCACCGTGAAGAGCAGCAAGAGCTTTGAGGGCTGGGCCCTTCCTTGTGGGAGACGGAGCCGGACGTTTGCCTTTTCGGCAAGAGGCTCTGCCGCGGCCGAGCGCCATGAGATATTGCGTCTCTGGGAAAGCACAGATCCCCAGTGCTGTTGTGCCTGTAGGTAGGGCACCAAGGCACTCTGAAGAGCAGCAAGAGCTTTCAGGGCTGGGCCCTTCCTTGTGGGAGAAGGAGCCGGACGTTTGCCTTTTCGGCAAGAGGGCTCTGCCGATGCCGAGTGCCATGAGATGTTGCGTCTCTGGGAAAGCACAGATCCCCAGTGCTGTTGTGCCTGTAGGTAGGGCGCCAAGGCACCCTGAAGAGCAGCAAGAGCTTTGAGGGCTGGGCCCTTCCTTGTGGGAGAAGGAGCCGGACGTTTGCCTTTTCGGCAAGAGGCGCTGCCGCGGCCGAGCGCCATGAGATGTTGCGTCTCTGGGAAAGCACAGATCCGCACTGCTGCTGTGCCTGTAGGTAGGGCGCCAAGGCACCGTGAAGAGCAGTAACAGCTTTCAGGGCTGGGCCCTTCCTGTGGGAGAAGGAGGCGGACGTTTGCCTTTTCGGCAAGAGGGCTCTGCCGCGGCAGAGCGCCATGAGATGTTGCGTCTCTGGGATAGCACAGATCCCCACTGCTGTTGTGCCTGTAGATAGGGCACCATGGCACCGTGAAGAGCAGCAACAGCTTTGAGGGGCTGGGGCCCTTCCTTGTGGGAGATGGAGCCGGACGTTTGCCTTTTCGGCAAGAGGCTCTGCCGCGGGCCGAGCGCCATGAGATGTTGCGTCTCTGGGAAAGCACAGATCCCCAGTGCTCTTGTGCCTGTAGGTAGGGCGCCAAGGCACCGTGAAGAGCAGCAACAGCTTTGAGGTCTGGGCCCTTCCTTGTGGGAGAAGGAGCCGGACGTTTGCCTTTTCGGCAAGAGGCTCTGCCGCGGCTCGTAGCGCCATGAGATGTTGCGTCTCTGGAAAGCACAGATCCGCACTGCTTTTGTGCCTGTAGATAGGGCGCCAAGGCACCCTGAAGAGCAGCAAGAGCTTTCAAGGCTGGGCCCTTCCTTGTGGGAGAAGGAGCCAGACGTTTGCCTTTTCGGCAAGAGGCTCTGCCGGCGGCCGAGCGCCATGAGATGTTGCGTCTCTGGGAAAGCACAGATCCCCAGTGCTGTTGTGCCTGTAGGGTAGGGCGCCAAGGCCACCCTGAAGAACAGCAAGAGCTTTCAGGGCTGGGCCCTTCCTTGTGGGAGAAGGAGCCGGACGTTTGCCTTTTCGGCAAGAGGCTCTGCCGCGGCCGAGCGCCATGAGATGTTGCGTCTCTGGGAAAGCACAGATCCCCAGTGCTGTTGTGCCTGTAGATAGGGCGCCAAGGCACCGTGAAGAGCAGCAACAGCTTTGAGGGCTGGGCCCTTCCTTGTGGGAGAAGGAGCCGGACGTTTGCCCTTTTCGGCAAGAGGCTCTGCCGCGGCCGAGCGCCATGAGATGTTGCGTCTCTGGGAAAGCACAGATCCCCACTGCTGTTGTGCCTGTAGATAGGGCGCCAAGCATAAGTGAAGAGCAGCAACAGCTTTCAGGGCTGGGCCCTTCCTTGTGGGAGAAGGAGCCGGACGTTTGCCTTTTCGGCAAGAGGCTCTGCCGCGGCCGAGCGCCATGAGATGTTGCGTCTCTGGGAAAGCACAGATCCCCACTGCTGTTGTGCCTGTAGATAGGGCGCCAAGGCACCGTGAAGAACAGCAAAAGCTTTGAGGGCTGGGCCCCTTCCTTGTGGGAGAATGAGGCGGACGTTTGCCTTCTCGGCAAGAGGCTCTGCCGCGGCCGAGCGCCATGAGATGTTGTGTCTCTGGGAAAGCACAGATCCCCACTGCTGTTGTGCCTGTAGATAGGGCGCCAAGGCACCATGAAGAGCAGCAACAGCTTTCAGGGCTGGGCCCTTCCTTGTGGGGGAAGGAGCCGGACGTTTGCCCTTTTCTGCAAGAGTCGCTGCCGCGGCCGAGCGCCATGAGATGTTGCGTCTCTGGGAAAGCACAGATCCCCAGTGCTGTTGTGCCTGTAGATAGGGCGCCAAGGCACCCCTGAAGAGCAGCAACAGCTTTCAGGGCTGGGGCCCTTCCTTGTGGGAGAAGGAGCCGGACGTTTGCCTTTTCAGCAAGAGGCTCTACCGCGGCCGAGCGCCATGAGATGTTGCGTCTCTGGGAAAGCACAGATCCCCACTGCTGTTGTGCCTGTAGATAGGGCGCCAAGTCACCGTGAAGAGCAGCAACAGCTTTCAGGGCTGGGCCCTTCCTTGTGGGAGAAGGAGCCGGACGTTTGCCTTTTCTGCAAGAGGCGCTGCCGCGGCCCGAGCGCCATGAGATGCTGCGTCTCTGGGAAAGCACAGATCCCCACTGCTGTTGTGCCTGTAGGTAGGGCGCCAAGGCTCCCTGAAGAGCAGCAACAGCTTTCAAGGCTGGGCCCTTCCTTGTGGGAGAAGGAGCCGGACGTTTGCCTTTTCAGCAAGAGGCTCTGCCGCGGCCGAGCGCCATGAGATGTTGCGTCTCTGGGAAAGCACAGATCCCCAGTGCTGTTGTGCCTGTAGATAGGGCGCCAAAGGCCACCGTGAAGAGCAGCAACAGCTTTCAGGGCTGGGCCCTTCCTTGTGGGAGAAGGAGCCGGACGTTTGCCTTTTCGGCAAGAGTCTCTGCCGCGGCCCGAGCGCCATGAGATGTTGCGTCTCTGGGGAAAAGCACAGATCCCCAGTGCTGTTGTGCCTGTAGATAGGGCGCCAAGGCACCGTGAAGAGCAGCAAGAGCTTTCAGGGCTGGGCCCTTCCTTGTGGGAGAAGGAGCCGGACGTTTGCCTTTTCGGCAAGAGGCTCTGCCGATGCCGAGCGCCATGCGATGTTGCGTCTCTGGGAAAGCACAGATCCCCAGTGCTGTTGTGCCTGTAGGTAGGGCGCCAAGGCACCCTGAAGAGCAGCAACAGCTTAAAGGGCTGGGCCCTTCCTTGTGGGAGAAGGAGCCGGACGTTTGCCTTTTCGGCAAGAGGCTCTGCCGCGGCCGAGAGCCATGAGATGTTGCGTCTCTGGGAAAGCACAGATCCCCACTGCTGTTGTGCCTGTAGATAGGGCGCCAAGGCACCCTGAAGAGCAGCAAGAGCTTTGAGGGCTGGGCCCTTCCTTGTGGGAGAAGGGAGCTGGACGTTTGCCTTTTCGGCAAGAGGCTCTGCCGCGGCCGAGCGCCATGAGATGTTGCGTCTCTGGGAAAGCACAGATCCCCACTGCTGTTGTGCCTGTAGGTAGGGCACCAAGGCACTCTGAAGCGCAGCAAGAGCTTTCAGGGCTGGGCCCTTCCTTGTTGGAGAAGGAGGCGGACGTTTGCCTTTTCGGCAAGAGGCGCTGCCCGCGGCCGAGCGCCATGAGATGTTGCGTCTCTGGGAAAGCACAGATCCCCACTGCTGTTGTGCCTGTAGATAGGGCACCAAGTCACCGTGAAGAGCAGCAACAGCTTTCAGGGCTGGGGCCCTTCCTTGTGGGAGAAGGAGGCGGACGTTTGCCTTTTCTGCAAGAAGCGCTGCCGCGGCCGAGCGCCATGAGATGTTGCGTCTCTGGGAAAGCACAGATCCCCACTGCTGTTGTGCCTGTAGGTAGGGCGCCAAGGCACCCCTGAAGAGCAGCAACAGCTTTCAAGGCTGGGCCCTTCCTTGTGGGAGAAGGAGCCGGACGTTTGCCTTTTCGGCAAGAGGCTCTGCCGCGGCCGAGCGCCATGAGATGTTGCGTCTCTGGGAAAGCACAGATCCCCACTGCTGTTGTGCCTGTAGATAGGGCGCCAAGGGCACCGTGAAGAGCAGCAACAGCTTTCAGGGCTGGGCCCCTTCCTTGTGGGAGAAGGAGCCGGACGTTTGCCTTTTTGGCAAGAGTCTCTGCCGCGGGCCGAGCCGCCATGAGATGTTGCGTCTCTGGGAAAGCACAGATCCCCACTGCTGTTGTGCCTGTAGATAGGGCGCCAAGGCACCATGAAGAGCAGCAAGAGCTTTGAGGGCTGGGCCCTTCCTTGTGGGAGAAGGAGCCGGACGTTTGCCTTTTCGGCAAGAGGCTCTGCCGCGGCCGAGCGCCATGAGATGTTGCGTCTCTGGGAAAGCACAGATCCCCAGTGCTGTTGTGCCTCTAGATAGGGCGCCAAGGCACCGTGAAGAGCAGCAAGAGCTTCAGGGCTGGGCCCTTCCTTGTGGGAGAAGGAGGCGGACGTTTGCCTTTTCGGCAAGAGGCTCTGCCGATGCCGAGCGCCATGAGATGTTGCGTCTCTGGGAAAGCACAGATCCCCAGTACTGTTGTGCCTGTAGGTAGGGCGCCAAGGCACCCTGAAGAGCAGCAAGAGCTTTGAGGGCTGGGCCCTTCCTTGTGGGAGAAGGAGGCGGACGTTTGCCTTTTCGGCAAGAGGCTCTGCCGCGGCCGAGAGCCATGAGACCCACTGCTGTTGTGCCTGTAGATAGGGCACCAAGGCACCGTGAAGAGCAGCAAGAGCTTTGAGGGCTGGGCCCTTCCTTGTGGGAGAAGGAGGCGGACGTTTGCCTTTTCGGCAAGAGGCGCTGCCCGCGGCCGAGCGCCATGGATGTTGCGTCTCTGGGAAAGCACAGATCCCCAGTGCTGTTGTGCCTGTAGGTAGGGCGCCAAGGCACCGTGAAGAGCAGTAACAGCTTTCAGGGCTGGGCCCTTCCTGTGGGAGAAGGAGGCGGACGTTTGCCTTTTCGGCAAGAGGCTCTGCCGCGGCCGAGCGCCATGAGATGTTGCGTCTCTGGGATAGCACAGATCCCCACTGCTGTTGTGCCTGTAGATAGGGCGCCAAGGCACCGTGAAGAGCAGCAACAGCTTTGAGGGCTGGGCCCTTCCTTGTGGGAGATGGAGCCGGACGTTTGCCTTTTCGGCAAGAGGCTCTGCCGCGGGTCCGAGCGCCATGAGATGTTGCGTCTCTGGGAAAGCACAGATCCCCACTGCTGTTGTGCCTGTAGGTAGGGCGCCAAGGCACCGTGAAGAGCAGCAAGAGCTTTGAGGTCTGGGCCCTTCCTTGTGGGAGAAGGAGCCGGACGTTTGCCTTTTCGGCAAGAGGCTCTGCCGGCGGCCGAGCGCCATGAGATGTTGCGTCTCTGGGAAAGCACAGATCCGCACTGCTTTTGTGCCTGTAGATAGGGCGCCAAGGCACCCTGAAGAGCAGCAAGAGCTTTCAAGGCTGGGCCCTTCCTTGTGGGAGAAGGAGCCGGACGTTTGCCTTTTCGGCAAGAGGCTCTGCCGCGGCCGAGCGCCATGAGATGTTGCGTCTCTGGGAAAGCACAGATCCCCAGTGCTGTTGTGGCCTGTAGGTAGGGCGCCAAGGCACCCTGAAGAACAGCAAGAGCTTTCAGGGCTGGGCCCTTCCTTGTGGGAGAAGGAGCCGGACGTTTGCCTTTTCGGCAAGAGGCTCTGCCGCGGCCGAGCGCCATGAGATGTTGCGTCTCTGGGAAAGCACAGATCCCCAGTGCTGTTGTGCCTGTAGATAGGGCGCCAAGGGCACCGTGAAGAGCAGCAAGAGCTTTCAGGGCTGGGCCCTTCCTTGTGGGAGAAGGAGCCGGACGTTTGCCTTTTCGCAAGAGTCTCTGCCGCGGCTGAGCGCCATGAGATGTTGCGTCTCTGGGAAAGCACAGATCCCCACTGCTGTTGTGCCTGTAGATAGGGCGCCAAGGCACCGTGAAGAGCAGCAAGAGCTTTCAGGGCTGGGCCCTTCCTTGTGGGAGAAGGAGCTGGACGTTTGCCTTTTCAGCAAGAGGCTCTGCCGCGGCCGAGCGCCATGAGATGTTGCGTCTCTGGGAAAGCACAGATCCCCAGTGCTCTTGTGCCTGTAGATAGGGCGCCAAGGCACCGTGAAGAGCAGCAACAGCTTTCAGGGCTGGGCCCTTCCTTGTGGGAGAAGGAGCCGGACGTTTGCCTTTTCGGCAAGAGTCTCTGCCGCGGCCGAGCGCCATGAGATGTTGCGTCTCTGGGAAAGCACAGATCCCCACTGCTGTTGTGCCTGTAGATAGGGCGCCAAGGCACCGTGAAGAGCAGCAAGAGCTTTCAGGGCTGGGCCCTTCCTTGTGGGAGAAGGAGCTGGACGTTTGCCTTTTCAGCAAGAGGCTCTGCCGCGGCCGAGCGCCATGAGATGTTGCGTCTCTGGGAAAGCACAGATCACCAGTGCTGTTGTGCCTGTAGATAGGGCGCCAAGGCACCCTGAAGAGCAGCAACAGCTTAAAGGGCTGGGCCCTTCCTTGTGGGAGAAGGAGCCGGACGTTTGCCTTTTCGGCAAGAGGCGCTGCCGCGGCTGAACGCCATGAGATGTTGCGTCTCTGGAAAGCACAGATCCCCACTGCTGTTGTGCCTGTAGATAGGGCACCAAGGCACCGTGAAGAGCAGCAAGAGCTTTCAGGGCTGGGCCCTTCCTTGTGGGAGAAGGAGCCGGACGTTTGCCTTTTCGGCAAGAGGCTCTGCCGCGGCCGAGCGCCATGAGATGTTGCGTCTCTGGGAAAGCACAGATCCGCACTGCTGCTGTGCCTGTAGATAGGGCACCAAGGAACCGTGAAGAGCAGCAACAGCTTTCAGGGCTGGACCCTTCCTTGTGGGAGAAGGAGGCGGACGTTTGCCTTTTCGGCAAGAGGCTCTCCGCGGCCGAGCACCATGAGATGTTGCGTCTCTGGGAAAGCACAGATCCCCACTGCTGTTGTGCCTGTAGATAGGGCGCCAAGGCACCGTGAAGAGCAGGAACAGCTTTCAGGGCTGGGCCCTTCCTTGTGGGAGAAGGAGCTGGACGTTTGCCTTTTCGGCAAGAGGCTCTGCCACGGCCGAGCGCCATGAGATTTTGCGTCTCTGGGAAAGCACAGATCCCCACTGCTGTTGTGCCTGTAGATAGGGCGCCAAGGCACCGTGAATAGCAGCAAGAGCTTTCAGGGCTGGGCACTTCCTTGTGGGAGAAGGAGCCGGACGTTTGCCTTTTCGGCAAGAGGCTCTGCCGCGGCTGAACGCCATGAGATGTTGCATCTCTGGGAAAGCACAGATCCCCACTGCTGTTGTGCCTGTAGATAGGGCGCCAAGGCACCGTGAAGAGCAGCAAGAGCTTTCAGGGCTGGGCCCTTGCTTGTGGGAGAAGGAGCCGGACGTTTGCCTTTTCTGCAAGAGTCGCTGCCGCGGCCGAGCGCCATGAGATGTTGCGTCTCTGGGAAAGCACAGATCCCCAGTGCTGTTGTGCCTGTAGATAGGGCACCAAGGCACCGTGAAGAGCAGCAACAGCTTTCAGGGCTGGGCCCTTCCTTGTGGGAGAAGGAGCCGGACGTTTGCCTTTTCGGCAAGAGTCTCTGCCGCGGCCGAGCGCCATGAGATGTTGCGTCTCTGGTAAAGCACAGATCCCCACTGCTGTTGTGCCTGTAGATAGGGCGCCAAGGCACCGTGAAGAGCAGCAAGAGCTTTCAGGGCTGGGCCCTTCCTTGTGGGAGAAGGAGCTGGACGTTTGCCTTTTCAGCAAGAGGCTCTGCCGCGGGCCGAGCGCCATGAGATGTTGCGTCTCTGGGAAAGCACAGATCACCAGTGCTGTTGTGCCTGTAGATAGGGCGCCAAGGCACCCTGAAGAGCAGCAAGAGCTTAAAGGGCTGGGCCCTTCCTTGTGGGAGAAGGAGCCGGACGTTTGCCTTTTCGGCAAGAGGCGCTGCCGCGGCCGAACGCCATGAGATGTTGCGTCTCTGGGAAAGCACAGATCCCCACTGCTGTTGTGCCTGTAGATAGGGCACCAAGGCACCGTGAAGAGCAGCAAGAGCTTTCAGGGCTGGGCCCTTCCTTGTGGGAGAAGGAGCCGGACGTTTGCCTTTTCGGCAAGAGGCTCTGCCGCGGCCGAGCGCCATGAGATGTTGCGTCTCTGGGAAAGCACAGATCCGCACTGCTGCTGTGCCTGTAGATAGGGCACCAAGGAACCGTGAAGAGCAGCAACAGCTTTCAGGGCTGGACCCTTCCTTGTGGGAGAAGGAGGCGGACGTTTGCCTTTTCGGCAAGAGGCTCTCCGCGGCCGAGCACCATGAGATGTTGCGTCTCTGGGAAAGCACAGATCCCCACTGCTGTTGTGCCTGTAGATAGGGCGCCAAGGTACAGTGAAGAGCAGGAACAGCTTTCAGGGCTGGGCCCTTCCTTGTGGGAGAAGGAGCTGGACGTTTGCCTTTTCGGCAAGAGGCTCTGCCACGGCCGAGCGCCATGAGATGTTGCGTCTCTGGGAAAGCACAGATCCCCACTGCTGTTGTGCCTGTAGATAGGGCGCCAAGGCACCGTGAATAGCAGCAAGAGCTTTCAGGGCTGGGCACTTCCTTGTGGGAGAAGGAGCCGGACGTTTGCCTTTTCGGCAAGAGGCGCTGCCGCGGCTGAACGCCATGAGATGTTGCATCTCTGGGAAAGCACAGATCCCCACTGCTGTTGTGCCTGTAGATAGGGCGCCAAGGCACCGTGAAGAGCAGCAAGAGCTTTCAGGGCTGGGCCCTTCCTTGTGGGAGAAGGAGCCGGACGTTTGCCTTTTCTGCAAGAGTCGCTGCCGCGGCCGAGCGCCATGAGATGTTGCGTCTCTGGGAAAGCACAGATCCCCAGTGCTGTTGTGCCTGTAGATAGGGCGCCAAGGCACCCTGAAGAGCAGCAACAGCTTTGAGGGCTGGGCCCTTCCTTGTGGGAGAAGGAGCCGGACGTTTGCCTTTTCAGCAAGAGGCTCTACACGGCCGAGCGCCATGAGATGTTGCGTCTCTGGGAAAGCACAGATCCCCACTGCTGTTGTGCCTGTAGATAGGGCGCCAAGGCACCGTGAAGAGCAGCAAGAGCTTTCAGGGCTGGGCCCTTCCTTGTGGGAGAAGGAGCCGGACGTTTGCCTTTTCGGCAAGAGTCTCTGCCGCGGCTGAGCGCCATGAGATGTTGCGTCTCTGGGAAAGCACAGATCCCCAGTGCTGTTGTGCCTGTAGGTAGGGCGTCAAGGCACCGTGAAGAGCAGCAAGAGCTTTCAGGGCTGGGCCCTTCCTTGTGGGAGAAGGAGCTGGACGTTTGCCTTTTCAGCAAGAGGCTCTGCCGCGGCCGAGCGCCATGAGATGTTGCGTCTCTGGGAAAGCACAGATCCCCAGTGCTGTTGTGCCTGTAGATAGGGCGCCAAGGCACCGTGAAGAGCAGCAACAGCTTTCAGGGCTGGGCCCTTCCTTGTGGGAGAAGGAGCCGGACGTTTGCCTTTTCGGCAAGAGTCTCTGCCGCGGCCGAGCGCCATGAGATGTTGCGTCTCTGGGAAAGCACAGATCCCCACTGCTGTTGTGCCTGTAGATAGGGCGCCAAGGCACCGTGAAGAGCAGCAAGAGCTTTCAGGGCTCGGCCCTTCCTTGTGGGAGAAGGAGTTGGACTTTTGCCTTTTCAGCAAGAGGCTCTGCCGCGGCCGAGCGCCATGAGATGTTGCGTCTCTGGGAAAGCACAGATCACCAGTGCTGTTGTGCCTGTAGATAGGGCGCCAAGGCACCGTGAAGAGCAGCAAGAGCTTAAACGGCTGGGCCCTTCCTTGTGGGAGAAGGAGCCGGACGTTTGCCTTTTCGGCAAGAGGCGCTGCTGCGGCTGAACGCCATGAGATGTTGCGTCTCTGGGAAAGCACAGATCCCCACTGCTGTTGTGCCTGTAGATAGGGCGCCAAGGTACAGTGAAGAGCAGGAACAGCTTTCAGGGCTGGGCCCTTCCGTGTGGGAGAAGGAGCCGGACGTTTGCCTTTTCAGCAAGAGGCTCTACCGCGGCCGAGCGCCATGAGATGTTGCGTCTCTGGGAAAGCACAGATCCCCACTGCTGTTGTGCCTGTAGATAGGGCGCCAAGTCACCGTGAAGAGCAGCAACAGCTTTGAGGGCTGGGCCCTTCCTTGTGGGAGAAGGAGCCGGACGTTTGCCTTTTCTGCAAGAGGCGCTGCCGCGGCCGAGCACCATGAGATGCTGCGTCTCTGGGAAAGCAGAGATCCCCACTGCTGTTGTGCCTGTAGGTAGGGCGCCAAGGCACCGTGAAGAGCAGCAACAGCTTTCAAGGCTGGGCCCTTCCTTGTGGAAGAAGGAGCCGGACGTTTGCCTTTTCGGCAAGAGGATCTCCCGCGGCCGAGCGCCATGAGATGTTGCGTCTCTGGGAAAGCACAGATCCCCACTGCTGTTGTGCCTGTAGATAGGGCGCCAAGGCACCGTGAAGAGCAGCAAGAGCTTTCAGGGCTGGGCCCTTCCTTGTGGGAGAAGGAGCCGGACGTTTGCCTTTTCGGTAAGAGTCTCTGCCGCGGCCGAGCGCCATGAGATGTTGCGTCTCTGGGAAAGCACAGATCCCCACTGCTGTTGTGCCTGTAGATAGGGCACCAAGGCACCGTGAAGAGCAGCAAGAGCTTTCAGGGCTGGGCCCTTCCTTGTGGGGGAAGGAGCTGGACGTTTGCCTTTTCAGCAAGAGGCTCTGCCGCGGAGGAGCGCCATGAGATGTTGCGTCTCTGGGAAAGCACAGATCCCCAGTGCTGTTGTGCCTGTAGATAGGGCGCCAAGGGTAGGTGAAGAGCAGCAACAGCTTTCAGGGCTGGGCCCTTCCTTGTGGGAGAAGGAGCCGGACGTTTGCCTTTTCGGCAAGAGTCTCTGCCGCGGCCGAGCGCCATGAGATGTTGCGTCTCTGGTAAAGCACAGATCCCCACTGCTGTTGTGCCTGTAGATAGGGCGCCAAGGCACCGTGAAGAGCAGCAAGAGCTTTCAGGGCTGGGCCCTTCCTTGTGGGAGAAGGAGCTGGACGTTTGCCTTTTCAGCAAGAGGCTCTGCCGCGGCCGAGCGCCATGAGATGTTGCGTCTCTGGGAAAGCACAGATCACCAGTGCTGTTGTGCCTGTAGATAGGGCGCCAAGGCACCCTGAAGAGCAGCAACAGCTTAAAGGGCTGGGCCCTTCCTTGTGGGAGAAGGAGCCGGACGTTTGCCTTTTCGGCAAGAGGCTCTGCCGCGGCCGAGCGCCATGAGATGTTGCGTCTCTGGGAAAGCACAGATCCCCACTGCTGCTGTGCCTGTAGATAGGGCACCAAGGAACCGTGAAGAGCAGCAACAGCTTTCAGGGCTGGACCCTTCCTTGTGGGAGAAGGAGGCGGACGTTTGCCTTTTCGGCAAGAGGCTCTCCGCGGCCGAGCACCATGAGATGTTGCGTCTCTGGGAAAGCACAGATCCCCACTGCTGTTGTGCCTGTAGATAGGGCGCCAAGGTACAGTGAAGAGCAGGAACAGCTTTCAGGGCTGGGCCCTTCCTTGTGGGAGAAGGAGCTGGACGTTTGCCTTTTCGGCAAGAGGCTCTGCCACGGCCGAGCGCCATGAGATTTTGCGTCTCTGGGAAAGCACAGATCCCCACTGCTGTTGTGCCTGTAGATAGGGCGCCAAGGCACCGTGAATAGCAGCAAGAGCTTTCAGGGCTGGGCACTTCCTTGTGGGAGAAGGAGCCGGACGTTTGCCTTTTCGGCAAGAGGCGCTGCCGCGGCTGAACGCCATGAGATGTTGCATCTCTGGGAAAGCACAGATCCCCACTGCTGTTGTGCCTGTAGATAGGGCGCCAAGGCACCGTGAAGAGCAGCAAGAGCTTTCAGGGCTGGGCCCTTCCTTGTGGGAGAAGGAGCTGGACGTTTGCCTTTTCAGCAAGAGGCTCTGCCGCGGCCGAGCGCCATGAGATGTTGCGTCTCTGGGAAAGCACAGATCCCCAGTGCTGTTGTGCCTGTAGATAGGGCGCCAAGGCACCGTGAAGAGCAGCAAGAGCTTAAAGGGCTGGGCCCTTCCTTGTGGGAGAAGGAGCCGGACGTTTGCCTTTTCGGCAAGAGGCGCTGCTGCGGCTGAACGCCATGAGATGTTGCGTCTCTGGGAAAGCACAGATCCCCACTGCTGTTGTGCCTGTAGATAGGGCACCAAGGCACCGTGAAGAGCAGCAAGAGCTTTCAGGGCTGGGCCCTTCCTTGTGGGAGAAGGAGCCGGACGTTTGCCTTTTCGGCAAGAGGCTCTGCCGCAGCCGAGCACCATGAGATGTTGCGTCTCTGGGAAAGCACAGATCCGCACTGCTGCTGTGCCTGTAGATAGGGCACCAAGGCACCGTGAAGAGCAGCAACAGCTTTGAGGGCTGGACCCTTCCTTGTGGGAGAAGGAGGCGGACGTTTGCCTTTTCGGCAAGAGTCTCTGCCGCGGCTGAGCGCCATGAGATGTTGCGTCTCTGGGAAAGCACAGATCCCCAGTGCTGTTGTGCCTGTAGGTAGGGCGTCAAGGCACCGTGAAGAGCAGCAACAGCTTTCAGGGCTGGGCCCTTCCTTGTGGGAGAAGGAGCTGGACGTTTGCCTTTTCAGCAAGAGGCTCTGCCGCGGCCGAGCGCCATGAGATGTTGCGTCTCTGGGAAAGCACAGATCCCCAGTGCTGTTGTGCCTGTAGATAGGGCGCCAAGGCACCGTGAAGAGCAGCAACAGCTTTCAGGGCTGGGCCCTTCCTTGTGGGAGAAGGAGCCGGACGTTTGCCTTTTCGGCAAGAGTCTCTGCCGCGGCCGAGAGCCATGAGATGTTGCGTCTCTGGGAAAGCACAGATCCCCACTGCTGTTGTGCCTGTAGATAGGGCGCCAAGGCACCGTGAAGAGCAGCAAGAGCTTTCAGGGCTGGGCCCTTCCTTGTGGGAGAAGGAGTTGGACTTTTGCCTTTTCAGCAAGAGGCTCTGCCGCGGCCGAGCGCCATGAGATGTTGCGTCTCTGGGAAAGCACAGATCACCAGTGCTGTTGTGCCTGTAGATAGGGCGCCAAGGCACCGTGAAGAGCAGCAAGAGCTTAAACGGCTGGGCCCTTCCTTGTGGGAGAAGGAGCCGGACGTTTGCCTTTTCGGCAAGAGGCGCTGCTGCGGCTGAACGCCATGAGATGTTGCGTCTCTGGGAAAGCACAGATCCCCACTGCTGTTGTGCCTGTAGATAGGGCGCCAAGGTACAGTGAAGAGCAGGAACAGCTTTCAGGGCTGGGCCCTTCCGTGTGGGAGAAGGAGCCGGACGTTTGCCTTTTCAGCAAGAGGCTCTACCGCGGCCGAGCGCCATGAGATGTTGCGTCTCTGGGAAAGCACAGATCCCCACTGCTGTTGTGCCTGTAGATAGGGCGCCAAGTCACCGTGAAGAGCAGCAACAGCTTTGAGGGCTGGGCCCTTCCTTGTGGGAGAAGGAGCCGGACGTTTGCCTTTTCTGCAAGAGGCGCTGCCGCGGCCGAGCACCATGAGATGCTGCGTCTCTGGGAAAGCAGAGATCCCCACTGCTGTTGTGCCTGTAGGTAGGGCGCCAAGGCACCGTGAAGAGCAGCAACAGCTTTCAAGGCTGGGCCCTTCCTTGTGGAAGAAGGAGCCGGACGTTTGCCTTTTCGGCAAGAGGATCTCCCGCGGCCGAGCGCCATGAGATGTTGCGTCTCTGGGAAAGCACAGATCCCCACTGCTGTTGTGCCTGTAGATAGGGCGCCAAGGCACCGTGAAGAGCAGCAAGAGCTTTCAGGGCTGGGCCCTTCCTTGTGGGAGAAGGAGCCGGACGTTTGCCTTTTCGGCAAGAGTCTCTGCCGCGGCCGAGCGCCATGAGATGTTGCGTCTCTGGGAAAGCACAGATCCCCACTGCTGTTGTGCCTGTAGATAGGGCACCAAGGCACCGTGAAGAGCAGCAAGAGCTTTCAGGGCTGGGCCCTTCCTTGTGGGGGAAGGAGCTGGACGTTTGCCTTTTCAGCAAGAGGCTCTGCCGCGGAGGAGCGCCATGAGATGTTGCGTCTCTGGGAAAGCACAGATCCCCAGTGCTGTTGTGCCTGTAGATAGGGCGCCAAGGGTAGGTGAAGAGCAGCAACAGCTTTCAGGGCTGGGCCCTTCCTTGTGGGAGAAGGAGCCGGACGTTTGCCTTTTCGGCAAGAGTCTCTGCCGCGGCCGAGCGCCATGAGATGTTGCGTCTCTGGTAAAGCACAGATCCCCACTGCTGTTGTGCCTGTAGATAGGGCGCCAAGGCACCGTGAAGAGCAGCAAGAGCTTTCAGGGCTGGGCCCTTCCTTGTGGGAGAAGGAGCTGGACGTTTGCCTTTTCAGCAAGAGGCTCTGCCGCGGCCGAGCGCCATGAGATGTTGCGTCTCTGGGAAAGCACAGATCACCAGTGCTGTTGTGCCTGTAGATAGGGCGCCAAGGCACCCTGAAGAGCAGCAACAGCTTAAAGGGCTGGGCCCTTCCTTGTGGGAGAAGGAGCCGGACGTTTGCCTTTTCGGCAAGAGGCTCTGCCGCGGCCGAGCGCCATGAGATGTTGCGTCTCTGGGAAAGCACAGATCCCCACTGCTGCTGTGCCTGTAGATAGGGCACCAAGGAACCGTGAAGAGCAGCAACAGCTTTCAGGGCTGGGCCCTTCCTTGTGGGAGAAGGAGCCGGACGTTTGCCTTTTCTGCAAGAGGCGCTGCCGCGGCCGAGCGCCATGAGATGCTGCGTCTCTGGGAAAGCAGAGATCCCCACTGCTGTTGTGCCTGTAGGTAGGGCGCCAAGGCACCGTGAAGAGCAGCAACAGCTTTCAAGGCTGGGCCCTTCCTTGTGGAAGAAGGAGCCGGACGTTTGCCTTTTCGGCAAGAGGATCTCCCGCGGCCGAGCGCCATGAGATGTTGCGTCTCTGGGAAAGCACAGATCCCCAGTGCTGTTGTGCCTGTAGATAGGGCGCCAAGGCACCGTGAAGAGCAGCAACAGCTTTCAGGGCTGGGCCCTTCCTTGTGGGAGAAGGAGCCGGACGTTTGCCTTTTCGGCAAGAGTCTCTGCCGCGGCCGAGCGCCATGAGATGTTGCGTCTCTGGGAAAGCACAGATCCCCACTGCTGTTGTGCCTGTAGATAGGGCGCCAAGGCACCGTGAAGAGCAGCAAGAGCTTTCAGGGCTGGGCCCTTCCTTGTGGGAGAAGGAGCTGGACGTTTGCCTTTTCAGCAAGAGGCTCTGCCGCGGCCGAGCGCCATGAGATGTTGCGTCTCTGGGAAAGCACAGATCCCCAGTGCTGTTGTGCCTGTAGATAGGGCGCCAAGGCACCGTGAAGAGCAGCAAGAGCTTAAAGGGCTGGGCCCTTCCTTGTGGGAGAAGGAGCCGGACGTTTGCCTTTTCGGCAAGAGGCGCTGCTGCGGCTGAACGCCATGAGATGTTGCGTCTCTGGGAAAGCACAGATCCCCACTGCTGTTGTGCCTGTAGATAGGGCACCAAGGCACCGTGAAGAGCAGCAAGAGCTTTCAGGGCTGGGCCCTTCCTTGTGGGAGAAGGAGCCGGACGTTTGCCTTTTCGGCAAGAGGCTCTGCCGCAGCCGAGCACCATGAGATGTTGCGTCTCTGGGAAAGCACAGATCCGCACTGCTGCTGTGCCTGTAGATAGGGCACCAAGGCACCGTGAAGAGCAGCAACAGCTTTGAGGGCTGGACCCTTCCTTGTGGGAGAAGGAGGCGGACGTTTGCCTTTTCGGCAAGAGGATCTCCCGCGGCCGAGCGCCATGAGATGTTGCGTCTCTGGGAAAGCACAGACCCCCAGTGCTGTTGTGCCTGTAGATAGGGCGCCAAGGCACCGTGAAGAGCAGGAACAGCTTTCAGGGCTGGGCCCTTCCTTGTGGGAGAAGGAGCCGGACGTTTGCCTTTTCGGCAAGAGTCTCTGCCGCGGCCGAGCGCCATGAGATGTTGCGTCTCTGGGAAAGCACAGATCCCCACTGCTGCTGTGCATGTAGATAGGGCGCCAAGGCACCGTGAAGAGCAGCAAGAGCTTTCAGGGCTGGGCCCTTCCTTGTGGGAGAAGGAGCTGGACGTTTGCCTTTTCAGCAAGAGGCTCTGCCGCGGCCGAGCGCCATGAGATGTTGCGTCTCTGGGAAAGCACAGATCCCCAGTGCTGTTGTGCCTGTAGATAGGGCGCCAAGGCACCGTGAAGAGCAGCAACAGCTTTGAGGGCTGGGCCCTTCCTTGTGGGAGAAGGAGCCGGACGTTTGCCTTTTCGGCAAGAGTCTCTGCCGCGGCCGAGCGCCATGAGATGTTGCGTCTCTGGGAAAGCACAGATCCCCACTGCTGTTGTGCCTGTAGATAGGGCGCCAAGGCACCGTGAAGAGCAGCAAGAGCTGTCAGGGCTGGGCCCTTCCTTGTGGGAGAAGGAGCTGGACGTTTGCCTTTTCAGCAAGAGGCTCTGCCGCGGCCGAGCGCCATGAGATGTTGCGTCTCTGGGAAAGCACAGATCACCAGTGCTGTTGTGCCTGTAGATAGGGCGCCAAGGCACCCTGAAGAGCAGCAACAGCTTAAAGGGCTGGGCCCTTCCTTGTGGGAGAAGGAGCCGGACGTTTGCCTTTTCGGCAAGAGGCGCTGCTGCGGCTGAACGCCATGAGATGTTGCGTCTCTGGGAAAGCACAGATCCCCACTGCTGTTGTGCCTGTAGATAGGGCACCAAGGCACCGTGAAGAGCAGCAAGAGCTTTCAGGGCTGGGCCCTTCCTTGTGGGAGAAGGAGCCGGACGTTTGCCTTTTCGGCAAGAGGCTCTGCCGCGGCCGAGCGCCATGAGATGTTGCGTCTCTGGGAAAGCACAGATCCCCACTGCTGCTGTGCCTGTAGATAGGGCACCAAGGAACCGTGAAGAGCAGCAACAGCTTTGAGGGCTGGACCCTTCCTTGTGGGAGAAGGAGCCGGACGTTTGCATTTTCGGCAAGAGGCTCTCCGCGGCCGAGCACCATGAGATGTTGCGTCTCTGGGAAAGCACAGATCCCCACTGCTGTTGTGCCTGTAGATAGGGCGCCAAGGTACAGTGAAGAGCAGCAAGAGCTTTCAGGGCTGGGCCCTTCCTTGTGGGAGAAGGAGCCGGACGTTTGCCTTTTCGGCAAGAGGCACTGCCGCGGCCGAGCGCCATGAGATGTTGCGTCTCTGGGAAAGCACAGATCCCCAGTGCTGTTGTACACGTAGATAGGGCGCCAAGGCACCGTGAAGAGCAGCAAGAGCTTTGAGGGCTGGGCCCTTCCTTGTGGGAGAAGGAGCCGGACGTTTGCCTTTTCGGCAAGAGGCTCTGCCGCGGCCGAGCGCCATGAGATGTTGCGTCTCTGGGAAAGCACAGATCACCAGTGCTGTTGTGCCTGTAGATAGGGCGCCAAGGCACCGTGAAGAGCAGCAAGAGCTTAAAGGGCTGGGCCCTTCCTTGTGGGAGAAGGAGCCGGACGTTTGCCTTTTCGGCAAGAGGCGCTGCTGCGGCTGAACGCCATGAGATGTTGCGTCTCTGGGAAAGCACAGATCCCCACTGCTGTTGTGCCTGTAGATAGGGCACCAAGGCACCGTGAAGAGCAGCAAGAGCTTTCAGGGATGGGCACTTCCTTGTGGGAGAAGGAGCCGGACGTTTGCCTTTTCGGCAAGAGGCTCTGCCGCGGCCGAGCACCATGAGATGTTGCGTCTCTGGGAAAGCACAGATCCGCACTGCTGCTGTGCCTGTAGATAGGGCACCAAGGCACCGTGAAGAGCAGCAACAGCTTTGAGGGCTGGACCCTTCCTTGTGGGAGAAGGAGGCGGACGTTTGCCTTTTCGGCAAGAGGCTCTCCGCGGCCGAGCACCATGAGATGTTGCGTCTCTGGGAAAGCACAGATCCCCACTGCTGTTGTGCCTGTAGATAGGGCGCCAAGGTACAGTGAAGAGCAGGAACAGCTTTCAGGGCTGGGCCCTTCCTTGTGGGAGAAGGAGCCGGACGTTTGCCTTTTCAGCAAGAGGCTCTACCGCGGCCGAGCGCCATGAGATGTTGCGTCTCTGGGAAAGCACAGATCCCCACTGCTGTTGTGCCTGTAGATAGGGCGCCAAGTCACCGTGAAGAGCAGCAAGAGCTTTCAGGGCTGGGCCCTTCCTTGTGGGAGAAGGAGCCGGACGTTTGCCTTTTCTGCAAGAGGCGCTGCCGCGGCCGAGCGCCATGAGATGCTGCGTCTCTGGGAAAGCAGAGATCCCCACTGCTGTTGTGCCTGTAGGTAGGGCGCCAAGGCACCGTGAAGAGCAGCAACAGCTTTCAAGGCTGGGCCCTTCCTTGTGGAAGAAGGAGCCGGACGTTTGCCTTTTCGGCAAGAGGATCTCCCGCGGCCGAGCGCCATGAGATGTTGCGTCTCTGGGAAAGCACAGATCCCCAGTGCTGTTGTGCCTGTAGATAGGGCGCCAAGGCACCGTGAAGAGCAGCAACAGCTTTCAGGGCTGGGCCCTTCCTTGTGGGAGAAGGAGCCGGACGTTTGCCTTTTCGGCAAGAGTCTCTGCCGCGGCCGAGCGCCATGAGATGTTGCGTCTCTGGGAAAGCACAGATCCCCACTGCTGTTGTGCCTGTAGATAGGGCGCCAAGGCACCGTGAAGAGCAGCAAGAGCTTTCAGGGCTGGGCCCTTCCTTGTGGGAGAAGGAGCTGGACGTTTGCCTTTTCAGCAAGAGGCTCTGCCGATGCCGAGCGCCATGAGATGTTGCGTCTCTGGGAAAGCACAGATCCCCAGTGCTGTTGTGCCTGTAGATAGGGCGCCAAGGCACCGTGAAGAGCAGCAACAGCTTTCAGGGCTGGGCCCTTCCTTGTGGGAGAAGGAGCCGGACGTTTGCCTTTTCGGCAAGAGTCTCTGCCGCGGCCGAGCGCCATGAGATGTTGCGTCTCTGGGAAAGCACAGATCCCCACTGCTGTTGTGCCTGTAGATAGGGCGCCAAGGCACCGTGAAGAGCAGCAAGAGCTTTCAGGGCTGGGCCCTTCCTTGTGGGAGAAGGAGCCGGACGTTTGCCTTTTCAGCAAGAGGCTCTGCCGCGGCCGAGCGCCATGAGATGTTGCGTCTCTGGGAAAGCACAGATCACCAGTGCTGTTGTGCCTGTAGATAGGGCGCCAAGGCACCCTGAAGAGCAGCAACAGCTTAAAGGGCTGGGCCCTTCCTTGTGGGAGAAGGAGCCGGACGTTTGCCTTTTCGGCAAGAGGCTCTGCCGCGGCTGAGCGCCATGAGATGTTGCGTCTCTGGGAAAGCACAGATCCGCACTGCTGCTGTGCCTGTAGATAGGGCACCAAGGAACCGTGAAGAGCAGCATCATCTTTGAGGGCTGGACCCTTCCTTGTGGGAGAAGGAGGCGGACGTTTGCCTTTTCGGCAAGAGGCTCTCCGCGGCCGAGCACCATGAGATGTTGCGTCTCTGGGAAAGCACAGATCCCCACTGCTGCTGTGCCTGTAGATAGGGCGCCAAGGTACAGTGAAGAGCAGGAACAGCTTTCAGGGCTGGGCCCTTCCGTGTGGGAGAAGGAGCTGGACGTTTGCCTTTTCGGCAAGAGGCTCTGCCACGGCCGAGCGCCATGAGATTTTGCGTCTCTGGGAAAGCACAGATCCCCACTGCTGTTGTGCCTGTAGATAGGGCACCAAGGCACCGTGAAGAGCAGCAACAGCTTTGAGGGCTGGACCCTTCCTTGTGGGATAAGGAGGCGGACGTTTGCCTTTTCGGCAAGAGGCACTGCCGCGGCCGAGCGCCATGACATATTGCGTCTCTGGGAAAGCACAGATCCCCACTGCTGTTGTGCCTGTAGATAGGGCTGGAAGGGTAGGTGAAGAGCAGCAAGAGCTTTCAGGGCTGGGCCCTTCCTTGTGGGAGAAGGAGACGGACGTTTGCCTTTTCGGCAAGAGTCTCTGCCGCGGCCGAGCGCCATGAGATGTTGCGTCTCTGGGAAAGCACAGATCCCCACTGCTGTTGTGCCTGTAGATAGGGCGCCAAGGCACCGTGAAGAGCAGCAAGAGCTTTCAGGGCTGGGCCCTTCCTTGTGGGAGAAGGAGCTGGACGTTTGCCTTTTCAGCAAGAGGCTCTGCCGCGGCCGAGCGCCATGAGATGTTGCGTCTCTGGGAAAGCACAGATCACCAGTGCTGTTGTGCCTGTAGATAGGGCGCCAAGGCACCCTGACGAGCAGCAACAGCTTAAAGGGCTGGGCCCTTCCTTGTGGGAGAAGGAGCCGGACGTTTGCCTTTTCGGCTAGAGGCTCTGCCGCGGCTGAGCGCCATGAGATGTTGCGTCTCTGGGAAAGCACAGATCCGCACTGCTGCTGTGCCTGTAGATAGGGCACCAAGGAACCGTGAAGAGCAGCATCAGCTTTGAGGGCTGGGCCCTTCCTTGTGGGAGAAGGAGGCGGACGTTTGCCTTTTCGGCAAGAGGCTCTCCGCGGCCGAGCACCATGAGATGTTGCGTCTCTGGGAAAGCACAGATCCCCACTGCTGCTGTGCCTGTAGATAGGGCGCCAAGGTACAGTGAAGAGCAGGAACAGCTTTCAGGGCTGGGCCCTTCCGTGTGGGAGAAGGAGCTGGACGTTTGCCTTTTCGGCAAGAGGCTCTGCCGTGGCCGAGCGCCATGAGATTTTGCGTCTCTGGGAAAGCACAGATCCCCACTGCTGTTGTGCCTGTAGATAGGGCGCCAAGGCACCGTGAATAGCAGCAAGAGCTTTCAGGGCTGGGCACTTCCTTGTGGGAGAAGGAGCCGGACGTTTGCCTTTTCGGCAAGAGGCGCTGCCGCGGCTGAACGCCATGAGATGTTGCATCTCTGGGAAAGCACAGATCCCCACTGCTGTTTTGCCTGTAGATAGGGCGCCAAGGCACCGTGAAGAGCAGCAAGAGCTTTCAGGGCTGGGCCCTTCCTTGTGGGAGAAGGAGCCAGACGTTTGCCTTTTCGGCAAGAGGCTCTGCCGCGGCCGAGCGCCATGAGATGTTGCGTCTCTGGGAAAGCACAGATCCCCACTGCTGCTGTGCCTGTAGATAGGGCACCAAGGCACCGTGAAGAGCAGCAACAGCTTTGAGGGCTGGACCCTTCCTTGTGGGATAAGGAGGCGGACGTTTGCCTTTTCGGCAAGAGGCACTGCCGCGGCCGAGCGCCATGAGATGTTGCGTCTCTGGGAAAGCACAGATCCCCACTGCTGTTGTGCCTGTAGATAGGGCTGGAAGGGTAGGTGAAGAGCAGCAAGAGCTTTCAGGGCTGGGCCCTTCCTTGTGGGAGAAGGAGACGGACGTTTGCCTTTTCGGCAAGAGGTTCTGCCGCAGCCGAGCGCCATGAGATGTTGCGTCTCTGGGAAAGCACAGATCTCCACTGCTGCTGTGCCTGTAGATAGGGTGCCAAGGCACCGTGAAGAGCAGCAAGAGCTTTCAGGGCTGGGCCCTTCCTTGTGGGAGAAGGAGCCGGACGTTTGCCTTTTCGGCAAGAGGCTCTGCCGCGGCCGAGCGCCATGAGATGTTGCGTCTCTGGGAAAGCACAGATCACCAGTGCTGCTGTGCCTGTAGATAGGGCGCCAAGGCACCCTGAAGAGCAGCAACAGCTTAAAGGGCTGGGCCCTTCCTTGTGGGAGAAGGAGCCGGACGTTTGCCTTTTCTGCAAGAGTCGCTGCCGCGGCCGAGCGCCATGAGATGTTGCGTCTCTGGGAAAGCACAGATCCCCACTGCTGTTGTGCCTGTAGATAGGGCGCCAAGGCACCCTGAAGAGCAGCAACAGCTTTGAGGGCTGGGCCCTTCCTTGTGGGAGAAGGAGCCGGACGTTTGCCTTTTCAGCAAGAGGCTCTACCGCGGCCGAGCGCCATGAGATGTTGCGTCTCTGGGAAAGCACAGATCCCCACTGCTGTTGTGCCTGTAGATAGGGCGCCAAGTCACCGTGAAGAGCAGCAACAGCTTTCAGGGCTGGGCCCTTCCTTGTGGGAGAAGGAGCCGGACGTTTGCCTTTTCGGCAAGAGGCTCTGCCGCGGCCGAGCGCCATGAGATGTTGCGTCTCTGGGAAAGCACAGATCCCCAGTGCTGTTGTGCCTGTAGATAGGGCGCCAAGGCACCGTGAAGAGCAGCAAGAGCTTTCAGGGCTGGGCCCTTCCTTGTGGGAGAAGGAGCCGGACGTTTGCCTTTTCGGCAAGAGTCTCTGCCGCGGCTGAGCGCCATGAGATGTTGCGTCTCTGGGAAAGCACAGATCCCCAGTGCTGTTGTGCCTGTAGGTAGGGCGTCAAGGCACCGTGAAGAGCAGCAAGAGCTTTCAGGGCTGGGCCCTTCCTTGTGGGAGAAGGAGCTGGACGTTTGCCTTTTCAGCAAGAGGCTCTGCCGCGGCCGAGCGCCATGAGATGTTGCGTCTCTGGGAAAGCACAGATCCCCACTGCTGTTGTGCCTGTAGATAGGGCGCCAAGGCACCGTGAAGAGCAGCAACAGCTTTCAGGGCTGGGCCCTTCCTTGTGGGAGAAGGAGCCGGACGTTTGCCTTTTCGGCAAGAGTCTCTGCCGCGGCCGAGCGCCATGAGATGTTGCGTCTCTGGGAAAGCACAGATCCCCACTGCTGTTGTGCCTGTAGATAGGGCGCCAAGGCACCGTGAAGAGCAGCAAGAGCTTTCAGGGCTGGGCCCTTCCTTGTGGGAGAAGGAGTTGGACTTTTGCCTTTTCAGCAAGAGGCTCTGCCGCGGCCGAGCGCCATGAGATGTTGCGTCTCTGGGAAAGCACAGATCACCAGTGCTGTTGTGCCTGTAGATAGGGCGCCAAGGCACCGTGAAGAGCAGCAAGAGCTTAAACGGCTGGGCCCTTCCTTGTGGGAGAAGGAGCCGGACGTTTGCCTTTTCGGCAAGAGGCGCTGCTGCGGCTGAACGCCATGAGATGTTGCGTCTCTGGGAAAGCACAGATCCCCACTGCTGTTGTGCCTGTAGATAGGGCGCCAAGGTACAGTGAAGAGCAGGAACAGCTTTCAGGGCTGGGCCCTTCCGTGTGGGAGAAGGAGCCGGACGTTTGCCTTTTCAGCAAGAGGCTCTACCGCGGCCGAGCGCCATGAGATGTTGCGTCTCTGGGAAAGCACAGATCCCCACTGCTGTTGTGCCTGTAGATAGGGCGCCAAGTCACCGTGAAGAGCAGCAACAGCTTTGAGGGCTGGGCCCTTCCTTGTGGGAGAAGGAGCCGGACGTTTGCCTTTTCTGCAAGAGGCGCTGCCGCGGCCGAGCACCATGAGATGCTGCGTCTCTGGGAAAGCAGAGATCCCCACTGCTGTTGTGCCTGTAGGTAGGGCGCCAAGGCACCCTGAAGAGCAGCAACAGCTTTCAAGGCTGGGCCCTTCCTTGTGGAAGAAGGAGCCGGACGTTTGCCTTTTCGGCAAGAGGATCTCCCGCGGCCGAGCGCCATGAGATGTTGCGTCTCTGGGAAAGCACAGATCCCCACTGCTGTTGTGCCTGTAGATAGGGCGCCAAGGCACCGTGAAGAGCAGCAAGAGCTTTCAGGGCTGGGCCCTTCCTTGTGGGAGAAGGAGCCGGACGTTTGCCTTTTGGGCAAGAGCTTCTGCCGCGGCCGAGCGCCATGAGATGTTGCGTCTCTGGGAAAGCACAGATCCCCACTGCTGTTGTGCCTGTAGATAGGGCACCAAGGCACCGTGAAGAGCAGCAAGAGCTTTCAGGGCTGGGCCCTTCCTTGTGGGGGAAGGAGCTGGACGTTTGCCTTTTCAGCAAGAGGCTCTGCCGCGGAGGAGCGCCATGAGATGTTGCGTCTCTGGGAAAGCACAGATCCCCAGTGCTGTTGTGCCTGTAGATAGGGCGCCAAGGGTAGGTGAAGAGCAGCAACAGCTTTCAGGGCTGGGCCCTTCCTTGTGGGAGAAGGAGCCGGACGTTTGCCTTTTCGGCAAGAGTCTCTGCCGCGGCCGAGCGCCATGAGATGTTGCGTCTCTGGTAAAGCACAGATCCCCACTGCTGTTGTGCCTGTAGATAGGGCGCCAAGGCACCGTGAAGAGCAGCAAGAGCTTTCAGGGCTGGGCCCTTCCTTGTGGGAGAAGGAGCTGGACGTTTGCCTTTTCAGCAAGAGGCTCTGCCGCGGCCGAGCGCCATGAGATGTTGCGTCTCTGGGAAAGCACAGATCACCAGTGCTGTTGTGCCTGTAGATAGGGCGCCAAGGCACCCTGAAGAGCAGCAACAGCTTAAAGGGCTGGGCCCTTCCTTGTGGGAGAAGGAGCCGGACGTTTGCCTTTTCGGCAAGAGGCTCTGCCGCGGCCGAGCGCCATGAGATGTTGCGTCTCTGGGAAAGCACAGATCCCCACTGCTGCTGTGCCTGTAGATAGGGCACCAAGGAACCGTGAAGAGCAGCAACAGCTTTCAGGGCTGGACCCTTCCTTGTGGAGAAGGAGGCGGACGTTTGCCTTTTCGGCAAGAGGCTCTCCGCGGCCGAGCACCATGAGATGTTGCGTCTCTGGGAAAGCACAGATCCCCACTGCTGTTGTGCCTGTAGATAGGGCGCCAAGGTACAGTGAAGAGCAGGAACAGCTTTCAGGGCTGGGCCCTTCCTTGTGGGAGAAGGAGCTGGACGTTTGCCTTTTCGGCAAGAGGCTCTGCCACGGCCGAGCGCCATGAGATTTTGCGTCTCTGGGAAAGCACAGATCCCCACTGCTGTTGTGCCTGTAGATAGGGCGCCAAGGCACCGTGAATAGCAGCAAGAGCTTTCAGGGCTGGGCACTTCCTTGTGGGAGAAGGAGCCGGACGTTTGCCTTTTCGGCAAGAGGCGCTGCCGCGGCTGAACGCCATGAGATGTTGCATCTCTGGGAAAGCACAGATCCCCACTGCTGTTGTGCCTGTAGATAGGGCGCCAAGGCACCGTGAAGAGCAGCAAGAGCTTTCAGGGCTGGGCCCTTCCTTGTGGGAGAAGGAGCTGGACGTTTGCCTTTTCAGCAAGAGGCTCTGCCGCGGCCGAGCGCCATGAGATGTTGCGTCTCTGGGAAAGCACAGATCCCCAGTGCTGTTGTGCCTGTAGATAGGGCGCCAAGGCACCGTGAAGAGCAGCAAGAGCTTAAAGGGCTGGGCCCTTCCTTGTGGGAGAAGGAGCCGGACGTTTGCCTTTTCGGCAAGAGGCGCTGCTGCGGCTGAACGCCATGAGATGTTGCGTCTCTGGGAAAGCACAGATCCCCACTGCTGTTGTGCCTGTAGATAGGGCACCAAGGCACCGTGAAGAGCAGCAAGAGCTTTCAGGGCTGGGCCCTTCCTTGTGGGAGAAGGAGCCGGACGTTTGCCTTTTCGGCAAGAGGCTCTGCCGCAGCCGAGCACCATGAGATGTTGCGTCTCTGGGAAAGCACAGATCCGCACTGCTGCTGTGCCTGTAGATAGGGCACCAAGGCACCGTGAAGAGCAGCAACAGCTTTGAGGGCTGGACCCTTCCTTGTGGGAGAAGGAGGCGGACGTTTGCCTTTTCGGCAAGAGGATCTCCCGCGGCCGAGCGCCATGAGATGTTGCGTCTCTGGGAAAGCACAGACCCCCAGTGCTGTTGTGCCTGTAGATAGGGCGCCAAGGCACCGTGAAGAGCAGGAACAGCTTTCAGGGCTGGGCCCTTCCTTGTGGGAGAAGGAGCCGGACGTTTGCCTTTTCGGCAAGAGTCTCTGCCGCGGCCGAGCGCCATGAGATGTTGCGTCTCTGGGAAAGCACAGATCCCCACTGCTGCTGTGCATGTAGATAGGGCGCCAAGGCACCGTGAAGAGCAGCAAGAGCTTTCAGGGCTGGGCCCTTCCTTGTGGGAGAAGGAGCTGGACGTTTGCCTTTTCAGCAAGAGGCTCTGCCGCGGCCGAGCGCCATGAGATGTTGCGTCTCTGGGAAAGCACAGATCCCCAGTGCTGTTGTGCCTGTAGATAGGGCGCCAAGGCACCGTGAAGAGCAGCAACAGCTTTGAGGGCTGGGCCCTTCCTTGTGGGAGAAGGAGCCGGACGTTTGCCTTTTCGGCAAGAGTCTCTGCCGCGGCCGAGCGCCATGAGATGTTGCGTCTCTGGGAAAGCACAGATCCCCACTGCTGTTGTGCCTGTAGATAGGGCGCCAAGGCACCGTGAAGAGCAGCAAGAGCTTTCAGGGCTGGGCCCTTCCTTGTGGGAGAAGGAGCTGGACGTTTGCCTTTTCAGCAAGAGGCTCTGCCGCGGCCGAGCGCCATGAGATGTTGCGTCTCTGGGAAAGCACAGATCACCAGTGCTGTTGTGCCTGTAGATAGGGCGCCAAGGCACCCTGACGAGCAGCAACAGCTTAAAGGGCTGGGCCCTTCCTTGTGGGAGAAGGAGCCGGACGTTTGCCTTTTCGGCTAGAGGCTCTGCCGCGGCTGAGCGCCATGAGATGTTGCGTCTCTGGGAAAGCACAGATCCGCACTGCTGCTGTGCCTGTAGATAGGGCACCAAGGAACCGTGAAGAGCAGCATCAGCTTTGAGGGCTGGGCCCTTCCTTGTGGGAGAAGGAGGCGGACGTTTGCCTTTTCGGCAAGAGGCTCTCCGCGGCCGAGCACCATGAGATGTTGCGTCTCTGGGAAAGCACAGATCCCCACTGCTGCTGTGCCTGTAGATAGGGCGCCAAGGTACAGTGAAGAGCAGGAACAGCTTTCAGGGCTGGGCCCTTCCGTGTGGGAGAAGGAGCTGGACGTTTGCCTTTTCGGCAAGAGGCTCTGCCGTGGCCGAGCGCCATGAGATTTTGCGTCTCTGGGAAAGCACAGATCCCCACTGCTGTTGTGCCTGTAGATAGGGCGCCAAGGCACCGTGAATAGCAGCAAGAGCTTTCAGGGCTGGGCACTTCCTTGTGGGAGAAGGAGCCGGACGTTTGCCTTTTCGGCAAGAGGCGCTGCCGCGGCTGAACGCCATGAGATGTTGCATCTCTGGGAAAGCACAGATCCCCACTGCTGTTTTGCCTGTAGATAGGGCGCCAAGGCACCGTGAAGAGCAGCAAGAGCTTTCAGGGCTGGGCCCTTCCTTGTGGGAGAAGGAGCCAGACGTTTGCCTTTTCGGCAAGAGGCTCTGCCGCGGCCGAGCGCCATGAGATGTTGCGTCTCTGGGAAAGCACAGATCCCCACTGCTGCTGTGCCTGTAGATAGGGCACCAAGGCACCGTGAAGAGCAGCAACAGCTTTGAGGGCTGGACCCTTCCTTGTGGGATAAGGAGGCGGACGTTTGCCTTTTCGGCAAGAGGCACTGCCGCGGCCGAGCGCCATGAGATGTTGCGTCTCTGGGAAAGCACAGATCCCCACTGCTGTTGTGCCTGTAGATAGGGCTGGAAGGGTAGGTGAAGAGCAGCAAGAGCTTTCAGGGCTGGGCCCTTCCTTGTGGGAGAAGGAGACGGACGTTTGCCTTTTCGGCAAGAGGTTCTGCCGCAGCCGAGCGCCATGAGATGTTGCGTCTCTGGGAAAGCACAGATCTCCACTGCTGCTGTGCCTGTAGATAGGGTGCCAAGGCACCGTGAAGAGCAGCAAGAGCTTTCAGGGCTGGGCCCTTCCTTGTGGGAGAAGGAGCCGGACGTTTGCCTTTTCGGCAAGAGGCTCTGCCGCGGCCGAGCGCCATGAGATGTTGCGTCTCTGGGAAAGCACAGATCACCAGTGCTGCTGTGCCTGTAGATAGGGCGCCAAGGCACCCTGAAGAGCAGCAACAGCTTAAAGGGCTGGGCCCTTCCTTGTGGGAGAAGGAGCCGGACGTTTGCCTTTTCTGCAAGAGTCGCTGCCGCGGCCGAGCGCCATGAGATGTTGCGTCTCTGGGAAAGCACAGATCCCCACTGCTGTTGTGCCTGTAGATAGGGCGCCAAGGCACCCTGAAGAGCAGCAACAGCTTTGAGGGCTGGGCCCTTCCTTGTGGGAGAAGGAGCCGGACGTTTGCCTTTTCAGCAAGAGGCTCTACCGCGGCCGAGCGCCATGAGATGTTGCGTCTCTGGGAAAGCACAGATCCCCACTGCTGTTGTGCCTGTAGATAGGGCGCCAAGTCACCGTGAAGAGCAGCAACAGCTTTCAGGGCTGGGCCCTTCCTTGTGGGAGAAGGAGCCGGACGTTTGCCTTTTCGGCAAGAGGCTCTGCCGCGGCCGAGCGCCATGAGATGTTGCGTCTCTGGGAAAGCACAGATCCCCAGTGCTGTTGTGCCTGTAGATAGGGCGCCAAGGCACCGTGAAGAGCAGCAAGAGCTTTCAGGGCTGGGCCCTTCCTTGTGGGAGAAGGAGCCGGACGTTTGCCTTTTCGGCAAGAGTCTCTGCCGCGGCTGAGCGCCATGAGATGTTGCGTCTCTGGGAAAGCACAGATCCCCAGTGCTGTTGTGCCTGTAGGTAGGGCGTCAAGGCACCGTGAAGAGCAGCAAGAGCTTTCAGGGCTGGGCCCTTCCTTGTGGGAGAAGGAGCTGGACGTTTGCCTTTTCAGCAAGAGGCTCTGCCGCGGCCGAGCGCCATGAGATGTTGCGTCTCTGGGAAAGCACAGATCCCCACTGCTGTTGTGCCTGTAGATAGGGCGCCAAGGCACCGTGAAGAGCAGCAACAGCTTTCAGGGCTGGGCCCTTCCTTGTGGGAGAAGGAGCCGGACGTTTGCCTTTTCGGCAAGAGTCTCTGCCGCGGCCGAGCGCCATGAGATGTTGCGTCTCTGGGAAAGCACAGATCCCCACTGCTGTTGTGCCTGTAGATAGGGCGCCAAGGCACCGTGAAGAGCAGCAAGAGCTTTCAGGGCTGGGCCCTTCCTTGTGGGAGAAGGAGTTGGACTTTTGCCTTTTCAGCAAGAGGCTCTGCCGCGGCCGAGCGCCATGAGATGTTGCGTCTCTGGGAAAGCACAGATCACCAGTGCTGTTGTGCCTGTAGATAGGGCGCCAAGGCACCGTGAAGAGCAGCAAGAGCTTAAACGGCTGGGCCCTTCCTTGTGGGAGAAGGAGCCGGACGTTTGCCTTTTCGGCAAGAGGCGCTGCTGCGGCTGAACGCCATGAGATGTTGCGTCTCTGGGAAAGCACAGATCCCCACTGCTGTTGTGCCTGTAGATAGGGCGCCAAGGTACAGTGAAGAGCAGGAACAGCTTTCAGGGCTGGGCCCTTCCGTGTGGGAGAAGGAGCCGGACGTTTGCCTTTTCAGCAAGAGGCTCTACCGCGGCCGAGCGCCATGAGATGTTGCGTCTCTGGGAAAGCACAGATCCCCACT
Organism: Harpia harpyja; assembly: GCF_026419915.1. Lineage (NCBI taxonomy): Eukaryota > Metazoa > Chordata > Aves > Accipitriformes > Accipitridae > Harpia > Harpia harpyja. The sequence goes on along the minus strand of NW_026293167.1, from coordinate 153,080 downwards.
GCTGTTGTGCCTGTAGATAGGGCGCCAAGTCACCGTGAAGAGCAGCAACAGCTTTGAGGGCTGGGCCCTTCCTTGTGGGAGAAGGAGCCGGACGTTTGCCTTTTCTGCAAGAGGCGCTGCCGCGGCCGAGCACCATGAGATGCTGCGTCTCTGGGAAAGCAGAGATCCCCACTGCTGTTGTGCCTGTAGGTAGGGCGCCAAGGCACCCTGAAGAGCAGCAACAGCTTTCAAGGCTGGGCCCTTCCTTGTGGAAGAAGGAGCCGGACGTTTGCCTTTTCGGCAAGAGGATCTCCCGCGGCCGAGCGCCATGAGATGTTGCGTCTCTGGGAAAGCACAGATCCCCACTGCTGTTGTGCCTGTAGATAGGGCGCCAAGGCACCGTGAAGAGCAGCAAGAGCTTTCAGGGCTGGGCCCTTCCTTGTGGGAGAAGGAGCCGGACGTTTGCCTTTTCGGCAAGAGCTTCTGCCGCGGCCGAGCGCCATGAGATGTTGCGTCTCTGGGAAAGCACAGATCCCCACTGCTGTTGTGCCTGTAGATAGGGCACCAAGGCACCGTGAAGAGCAGCAAGAGCTTTCAGGGCTGGGCCCTTCCTTGTGGGGGAAGGAGCTGGACGTTTGCCTTTTCAGCAAGAGGCTCTGCCGCGGAGGAGCGCCATGAGATGTTGCGTCTCTGGGAAAGCACAGATCCCCAGTGCTGTTGTGCCTGTAGATAGGGCGCCAAGGGTAGGTGAAGAGCAGCAACAGCTTTCAGGGCTGGGCCCTTCCTTGTGGGAGAAGGAGCCGGACGTTTGCCTTTTCGGCAAGAGTCTCTGCCGCGGCCGAGCGCCATGAGATGTTGCGTCTCTGGTAAAGCACAGATCCCCACTGCTGTTGTGCCTGTAGATAGGGCGCCAAGGCACCGTGAAGAGCAGCAAGAGCTTTCAGGGCTGGGCCCTTCCTTGTGGGAGAAGGAGCTGGACGTTTGCCTTTTCAGCAAGAGGCTCTGCCGCGGCCGAGCGCCATGAGATGTTGCGTCTCTGGGAAAGCACAGATCACCAGTGCTGTTGTGCCTGTAGATAGGGCGCCAAGGCACCCTGAAGAGCAGCAACAGCTTAAAGGGCTGGGCCCTTCCTTGTGGGAGAAGGAGCCGGACGTTTGCCTTTTCGGCAAGAGGCTCTGCCGCGGCCGAGCGCCATGAGATGTTGCGTCTCTGGGAAAGCACAGATCCCCACTGCTGCTGTGCCTGTAGATAGGGCACCAAGGAACCGTGAAGAGCAGCAACAGCTTTCAGGGCTGGACCCTTCCTTGTGGAGAAGGAGGCGGACGTTTGCCTTTTCGGCAAGAGGCTCTCCGCGGCCGAGCACCATGAGATGTTGCGTCTCTGGGAAAGCACAGATCCCCACTGCTGTTGTGCCTGTAGATAGGGCGCCAAGGTACAGTGAAGAGCAGGAACAGCTTTCAGGGCTGGGCCCTTCCTTGTGGGAGAAGGAGCTGGACGTTTGCCTTTTCGGCAAGAGGCTCTGCCACGGCCGAGCGCCATGAGATTTTGCGTCTCTGGGAAAGCACAGATCCCCAGTGCTGTTGTGCCTGTAGATAGGGCGCCAAGGCACCGTGAATAGCAGCAAGAGCTTTCAGGGCTGGGCACTTCCTTGTGGGAGAAGGAGCCGGACGTTTGCCTTTTCGGCAAGAGGCGCTGCCGCGGCTGAACGCCATGAGATGTTGCATCTCTGGGAAAGCACAGATCCCCACTGCTGTTGTGCCTGTAGATAGGGCGCCAAGGCACCGTGAAGAGCAGCAAGAGCTTTCAGGGCTGGGCCCTTCCTTGTGGGAGAAGGAGCTGGACGTTTGCCTTTTCAGCAAGAGGCTCTGCCGCGGCCGAGCGCCATGAGATGTTGCGTCTCTGGGAAAGCACAGATCCCCAGTGCTGTTGTGCCTGTAGATAGGGCGCCAAGGCACCGTGAAGAGCAGCAAGAGCTTAAAGGGCTGGGCCCTTCCTTGTGGGAGAAGGAGCCGGACGTTTGCCTTTTCGGCAAGAGGCGCTGCTGCGGCTGAACGCCATGAGATGTTGCGTCTCTGGGAAAGCACAGATCCCCACTGCTGTTGTGCCTGTAGATAGGGCACCAAGGCACCGTGAAGAGCAGCAAGAGCTTTCAGGGCTGGGCCCTTCCTTGTGGGAGAAGGAGCCGGACGTTTGCCTTTTCGGCAAGAGGCTCTGCCGCAGCCGAGCACCATGAGATGTTGCGTCTCTGGGAAAGCACAGATCCGCACTGCTGCTGTGCCTGTAGATAGGGCACCAAGGCACCGTGAAGAGCAGCAACAGCTTTGAGGGCTGGACCCTTCCTTGTGGGAGAAGGAGGCGGACGTTTGCCTTTTCGGCAAGAGGATCTCCCGCGGCCGAGCGCCATGAGATGTTGCGTCTCTGGGAAAGCACAGACCCCCAGTGCTGTTGTGCCTGTAGATAGGGCGCCAAGGCACCGTGAAGAGCAGGAACAGCTTTCAGGGCTGGGCCCTTCCTTGTGGGAGAAGGAGCCGGACGTTTGCCTTTTCGGCAAGAGTCTCTGCCGCGGCCGAGCGCCATGAGATGTTGCGTCTCTGGGAAAGCACAGATCCCCACTGCTGCTGTGCATGTAGATAGGGCGCCAAGGCACCGTGAAGAGCAGCAAGAGCTTTCAGGGCTGGGCCCTTCCTTGTGGGAGAAGGAGCTGGACGTTTGCCTTTTCAGCAAGAGGCTCTGCCGCGGCCGAGCGCCATGAGATGTTGCGTCTCTGGGAAAGCACAGATCCCCAGTGCTGTTGTGCCTGTAGATAGGGCGCCAAGGCACCGTGAAGAGCAGCAACAGCTTTGAGGGCTGGGCCCTTCCTTGTGGGAGAAGGAGCCGGACGTTTGCCTTTTCGGCAAGAGTCTCTGCCGCGGCCGAGCGCCATGAGATGTTGCGTCTCTGGGAAAGCACAGATCCCCACTGCTGTTGTGCCTGTAGATAGGGCGCCAAGGCACCGTGAAGAGCAGCAAGAGCTGTCAGGGCTGGGCCCTTCCTTGTGGGAGAAGGAGCTGGACGTTTGCCTTTTCAGCAAGAGGCTCTGCCGCGGCCGAGCGCCATGAGATGTTGCGTCTCTGGGAAAGCACAGATCACCAGTGCTGTTGTGCCTGTAGATAGGGCGCCAAGGCACCCTGAAGAGCAGCAACAGCTTAAAGGGCTGGGCCCTTCCTTGTGGGAGAAGGAGCCGGACGTTTGCCTTTTCGGCAAGAGGCGCTGCTGCGGCTGAACGCCATGAGATGTTGCGTCTCTGGGAAAGCACAGATCCCCACTGCTGTTGTGCCTGTAGATAGGGCACCAAGGCACCGTGAAGAGCAGCAAGAGCTTTCAGGGCTGGGCCCTTCCTTGTGGGAGAAGGAGCCGGACGTTTGCCTTTTCGGCAAGAGGCTCTGCCGCGGCCGAGCGCCATGAGATGTTGCGTCTCTGGGAAAGCACAGATCCCCACTGCTGCTGTGCCTGTAGATAGGGCACCAAGGAACCGTGAAGAGCAGCAACAGCTTTGAGGGCTGGACCCTTCCTTGTGGGAGAAGGAGCCGGACGTTTGCATTTTCGGCAAGAGGCTCTCCGCGGCCGAGCACCATGAGATGTTGCGTCTCTGGGAAAGCACAGATCCCCACTGCTGTTGTGCCTGTAGATAGGGCGCCAAGGTACAGTGAAGAGCAGGAACAGCTTTCAGGGCTGGGCCCTTCCTTGTGGGAGAAGGAGCCGGACGTTTGCCTTTTCGGCAAGAGGCACTGCCGCGGCCGAGCGCCATGAGATGTTGCGTCTCTGGGAAAGCACAGATCCCCAGTGCTGTTGTACACGTAGATAGGGCGCCAAGGCACCGTGAAGAGCAGCAAGAGCTTTGAGGGCTGGGCCCTTCCTTGTGGGAGAAGGAGCCGGACGTTTGCCTTTTCGGCAAGAGGCTCTGCCGCGGCCGAGCGCCATGAGATGTTGCGTCTCTGGGAAAGCACAGATCACCAGTGCTGTTGTGCCTGTAGATAGGGCGCCAAGGCACCGTGAAGAGCAGCAAGAGCTTAAAGGGCTGGGCCCTTCCTTGTGGGAGAAGGAGCCGGACGTTTGCCTTTTCGGCAAGAGGCGCTGCTGCGGCTGAACGCCATGAGATGTTGCGTCTCTGGGAAAGCACAGATCCCCACTGCTGTTGTGCCTGTAGATAGGGCACCAAGGCACCGTGAAGAGCAGCAAGAGCTTTCAGGGCTGGGCACTTCCTTGTGGGAGAAGGAGCCGGACGTTTGCCTTTTCGGCAAGAGGCTCTGCCGCGGCCGAGCGCCATGAGATGTTGCGTCTCTGGGAAAGCACAGATCCCCAGTGCTGTTGTGCCTGTAGATAGGGCGCCAAGGCACCGTGAAGAGCAGCAACAGCTTTCAGGGCTGGGCCCTTCCTTGTGGGAGAAGGAGCCGGACGTTTGCCTTTTCGGCAAGAGTCTCTGCCGCGGCCGAGCGCCATGAGATGTTGCGTCTCTGGGAAAGCACAGATCCCCAGTGCTGTTGTGCCTGTAGATAGGGCGCCAAGGCACCGTGAAGAGCAGCAAGAGCTTTCAGGGCTGGGCCCTTCCTTGTGGGAGAAGGAGCTGGACGTTTGCCTTTTCAGCAAGAGGCTCTGCCGATGCCGAGCGCCATGAGATGTTGCGTCTCTGGGAAAGCACAGATCCCCAGTGCTGTTGTGCCTGTAGATAGGGCGCCAAGGCACCGTGAAGAGCAGCAACAGCTTTCAGGGCTGGGCCCTTCCTTGTGGGAGAAGGAGCCGGACGTTTGCCTTTTCGGCAAGAGTCTCTGCCGCGGCCGAGCGCCATGAGATGTTGCGTCTCTGGGAAAGCACAGATCCCCACTGCTGTTGTGCCTGTAGATAGGGCGCCAAGGCACCGTGAAGAGCAGCAAGAGCTTTCAGGGCTGGGCCCTTCCTTGTGGGAGAAGGAGCTGGACGTTTGCCTTTTCAGCAAGAGGCTCTGCCGCGGCCGAGCGCCATGAGATGTTGCGTCTCTGGGAAAGCACAGATCACCAGTGCTGTTGTGCCTGTAGATAGGGCGCCAAGGCACCCTGAAGAGCAGCAACAGCTTAAAGGGCTGGGCCCTTCCTTGTGGGAGAAGGAGCCGGACGTTTGCCTTTTCGGCAAGAGGCTCTGCCGCGGCTGAGCGCCATGAGATGTTGCGTCTCTGGGAAAGCACAGATCCGCACTGCTGCTGTGCCTGTAGATAGGGCACCAAGGAACCGTGAAGAGCAGCATCAGCTTTGAGGGCTGGACCCTTCCTTGTGGGAGAAGGAGGCGGACGTTTGCCTTTTCGGCAAGAGGGTCTCCGCGGCCGAGCACCATGAGATGTTGCGTCTCTGGGAAAGCACAGATCCCCACTGCTGCTGTGCCTGTAGATAGGGCGCCAAGGTACAGTGAAGAGCAGGAACAGCTTTCAGGGCTGGGCCCTTCCGTGTGGGAGAAGGAGCTGGACGTTTGCCTTTTCGGCAAGAGGCTCTGCCACGGCCGAGCGCCATGAGATTTTGCGTCTCTGGGAAAGCACAGATCCCCACTGCTGTTGTGCCTGTAGATAGGGCACCAAGGCACCGTGAAGAGCAGCAACAGCTTTGAGGGCTGGACCCTTCCTTGTGGGATAAGGAGGCGGACGTTTGCCTTTTCGGCAAGAGGCACTGCCGCGGCCGAGCGCCATGACATATTGCGTCTCTGGGAAAGCACAGATCCCCACTGCTGTTGTGCCTGTAGATAGGGCTGGAAGGGTAGGTGAAGAGCAGCAAGAGCTTTCAGGGCTGGGCCCTTCCTTGTGGGAGAAGGAGACGGACGTTTGCCTTTTCGGCAAGAGTCTCTGCCGCGGCCGAGCGCCATGAGATGTTGCGTCTCTGGGAAAGCACAGATCCCCACTGCTGTTGTGCCTGTAGATAGGGCGCCAAGGCACCGTGAAGAGCAGCAAGAGCTTTCAGGGCTGGGCCCTTCCTTGTGGGAGAAGGAGCCGGACGTTTGCCTTTTCGGCAAGAGGCTCTGCCGCGGCCGAGCGCCATGAGATGTTGCGTCTCTGGGAAAGCACAGATCACCAGTGCTGTTGTGCCTGTAGATAGGGCGCCAAGGCACCCTGACGAGCAGCAACAGCTTAAAGGGCTGGGCCCTTCCTTGTGGGAGAAGGAGCCGGACGTTTGCCTTTTCGGCTAGAGGCTCTGCCGATGCCGAGCGCCATGAGATGTTGCGTCTCTGGGAAAGCACAGATCCGCACTGCTGCTGTGCCTGTAGATAGGGCACCAAGGAACCGTGAAGAGCAGCATCAGCTTTGAGGGCTGGACCCTTCCTTGTGGGAGAAGGAGGCGGACGTTTGCCTTTTCGGCAAGAGGCGCTGCCGCGGCTGAACGCCATGAGATGTTGCATCTCTGGGAAAGCACAGATCCCCACTGCTGTTTTGCCTGTAGATAGGGCGCCAAGGCACCGTGAAGAGCAGGAACAGCTTTCAGGGCTGGGCCCTTCCGTGTGGGAGAAGGAGCTGGACGTTTGCCTTTTCGGCAAGAGGCTCTGCCGTGGCCGAGCGCCATGAGATTTTGCGTCTCTGGGAAAGCACAGATCCCCACTGCTGTTGTGCCTGTAGATAGGGCGCCAAGGCACCGTGAATAGCAGCAAGAGCTTTCAGGGCTGGGCACTTCCTTGTGGGAGAAGGAGCCGGACGTTTGCCTTTTCGGCAAGAGGCGCTGCCGCGGCTGAACGCCATGAGATGTTGCATCTCTGGGAAAGCACAGATCCCCACTGCTGTTTTGCCTGTAGATAGGGCGCCAAGGCACCGTGAAGAGCAGCAAGAGCTTTCAGGGCTGGGCCCTTCCTTGTGGGAGAAGGAGCCAGACGTTTGCCTTTTCGGCAAGAGGCTCTGCCGCGGCCGAGCGCCATGAGATGTTGCGTCTCTGGGAAAGCACAGATCCCCACTGCTGCTGTGCCTGTAGATAGGGCACCAAGGCACCGTGAAGAGCAGCAACAGCTTTGAGGGCTGGACCCTTCCTTGTGGGATAAGGAGGCGGACGTTTGCCTTTTCGGCAAGAGGCACTGCCGCGGCCGAGCGCCATGAGATGTTGCGTCTCTGGGAAAGCACAGATCCCCACTGCTGTTGTGCCTGTAGATAGGGCTGGAAGGGTAGGTGAAGAGCAGCAAGAGCTTTCAGGGCTGGGCCCTTCCTTGTGGGAGAAGGAGACGGACGTTTGCCTTTTCGGCAAGAGGTTCTGCCGCAGCCGAGCGCCATGAGATGTTGCGTCTCTGGGAAAGCACAGATCTCCACTGCTGCTGTGCCTGTAGATAGGGTGCCAAGGCACCGTGAAGAGCAGCAAGAGCTTTCAGGGCTGGGCCCTTCCTTGTGGGAGAAGGAGCCGGACGTTTGCCTTTTCGGCAAGAGGCTCTGCCGCGGCCGAGCGCCATGAGATGTTGCGTCTCTGGGAAAGCACAGATCACCAGTGCTGTTGTGCCTGTAGATAGGGCGCCAAGGCACCCTGAAGAGCAGCAACAGCTTAAAGGGCTGGGCCCTTCCTTGTGGGAGAAGGAGCCGGACGTTTGCCTTTTCGGCAAGAGGCGCTGCTGCGGCTGAACGCCATGAGATGTTGCGTCTCTGGGAAAGCACAGATCCCCACTGCTCTTGTGCCTGTAGATAGGGCACCAAGGCACCGTGAAGAGCAGCAAGAGCTTTCAGGGCTGGGCCCTTCCTTGTGGGAGAAGGAGCCGGACGTTTGCCTTTTCGGCAAGAGGCTCTGCCGCGGCCGAGCGCCATGAGATGTTGCGTCTCTGGGAAAGCACAGATCCGCACTGCTGCTGTGCCTGTAGATAGGGCACCAAGGAACCGTGAAGAGCAGCAACAGCTTTGAGGGCTGGACCCTTCCTTGTGGGAGAAGGAGGCGGACGTTTGCCTTTTCGGCAAGAGGCTCTCCGCGGCCGAGCACCATGAGATGTTGCGTCTCTGGGAAAGCACAGATCCCCACTGCTGTTGTGCCTGTAGATAGGGCGCCAAGGCACCGTGAAGAGCAGCAAGAGCTTTGAGGGCTGGGCCCTTCCTTGTGGGAGAAGGAGCCGGACGTTTGCCTTTTCGGCAAGAGGCTCTGCCGCGGCCGAGCGCCATGAGATGTTGCGTCTCTGGGAAAGCACAGATCACCAGTGCTTTTGTGCCTGTAGATAGGGCGCCAAGGCACCGTGAAGAGCAGCAAGAGCTTTCAGGGCTGGGCACTTCCTTGTGGGAGAAGGAGCCGGACGTTTGCCTTTTCAGCAAGAGGCTCTGCCGCGGCCGAGCACCATGAGATGTTGCGTCTCTGGGAAAGCACAGATCCGCACTGCTGCTGTGCCTGTAGATAGGGCACCAAGGCACCGTGAAGAGCAGCAACAGCTTTGAGGGCTGGACCCTTCCTTGTGGGAGAAGGAGGCGGACGTTTGCCTTTTCGGCAAGAGGCTCTCCGCGGCCGAGCACCATGAGATGTTGCGTCTCTGGGAAAGCACAGATCCCCACTGCTGTTGTGCCTGTAGATAGGGCGCCAAGGTACAGTGAAGAGCAGGAACAGCTTTCAGGGCTGGGCCCTTCCGTGTGGGAGAAGGAGCCGGACGTTTGCCTTTTCAGCAAGAGGCTCTACCGCGGCCGAGCGCCATGAGATGTTGCGTCTCTGGGAAAGCACAGATCCCCACTGCTGTTGTGCCTGTAGATAGGGCGCCAAGTCACCGTGAAGAGCAGCAAGAGCTTTCAGGGCTGGGCCCTTCCTTGTGGGAGAAGGAGCTGGACGTTTGCCTTTTCAGCAAGAGGCTCTGCCGCGGCCGAGCGCCATGAGATGTTGCGTCTCTGGGAAAGCACAGATCACCAGTGCTGTTGTGCCTGTAGATAGGGCGCCAAGGCACCCTGAAGAGCAGCAACAGCTTAAAGGGCTGGGCCCTTCCTTGTGGGAGAAGGAGCCGGACGTTTGCCTTTTCGGCTAGAGGCTCTGCCGCGGCTGAGCGCCATGAGATGTTGCGTCTCTGGGAAAGCACAGATCCGCACTGCTGCTGTGCCTGTAGATAGGGCACCAAGGAACCGTGAAGAGCAGCATCAGCTTTGAGGGCTGGACCCTTCCTTGTGGGAGAAGGAGGCGGACGTTTGCCTTTTCGGCAAGAGGCTCTCCGCGGCCGAGCACCATGAGATGTTGCGTCTCTGGGAAAGCACAGATCCCCACTGCTGCTGTGCCTGTAGATAGGGCGCCAAGGTACAGTGAAGAGCAGGAACAGCTTTCAGGGCTGGGCCCTTCCGTGTGGGAGAAGGAGCTGGACGTTTGCCTTTTCGGCAAGAGGCTCTGCCGCGGCCGAGCGCCATGAGATTTTGCGTCTCTGGGAAAGCACAGATCCCCACTGCTGTTGTGCCTGTAGATAGGGCGCCAAGGCACCGTGAATAGCAGCAAGAGCTTTCAGGGCTGGGCACTTCCTTGTGGGAGAAGGAGCCGGACGTTTGCCTTTTCGGCAAGAGGCGCTGCCGCGGCTGAACGCCATGAGATGTTGCATCTCTGGGAAAGCACAGATCCCCACTGCTGTTTTGCCTGTAGATAGGGCGCCAAGGCACCGTGAAGAGCAGCAAGAGCTTTCAGGGCTGGGCCCTTCCTTGTGGGAGAAGGAGCCAGACGTTTGCCTTTTCGGCAAGAGGCTCTGCCGCGGCCGAGCGCCATGAGATGTTGCGTCTCTGGGAAAGCACAGATCCCCACTGCTGCTGTGCCTGTAGATAGGGCACCAAGGCACCGTGAAGAGCAGCAACAGCTTTGAGGGCTGGACCCTTCCTTGTGGGATAAGGAGGCGGACGTTTGCCTTTTCGGCAAGAGGCACTGCCGCGGCCGAGCGCCATGAGATGTTGCGTCTCTGGGAAAGCACAGATCCCCACTGCTGTTGTGCCTGTAGATAGGGCTGGAAGGGTAGGTGAAGAGCAGCAAGAGCTTTCAGGGCTGGGCCCTTCCTTGTGGGAGAAGGAGACGGACGTTTGCCTTTTCGGCAAGAGGTTCTGCCGCAGCCGAGCGCCATGAGATGTTGCGTCTCTGGGAAAGCACAGATCTCCACTGCTGCTGTGCCTGTAGATAGGGTGCCAAGGCACCGTGAAGAGCAGCAAGAGCTTTCAGGGCTGGGCCCTTCCTTGTGGGAGAAGGAGCCGGACGTTTGCCTTTTCGGCAAGAGGCTCTGCCGCGGCCGAGCGCCATGAGATGTTGCGTCTCTGGGAAAGCACAGATCACCAGTGCTGTTGTGCCTGTAGATAGGGCGCCAAGGCACCCTGAAGAGCAGCAACAGCTTAAAGGGCTGGGCCCTTCCTTGTGGGAGAAGGAGCCGGACGTTTGCCTTTTCGGCAAGAGGCGCTGCTGCGGCTGAACGCCATGAGATGTTGCGTCTCTGGGAAAGCACAGATCCCCACTGCTCTTGTGCCTGTAGATAGGGCACCAAGGCACCGTGAAGAGCAGCAAGAGCTTTCAGGGCTGGGCCCTTCCTTGTGGGAGAAGGAGCCGGACGTTTGCCTTTTCGGCAAGAGGCTCTGCCGCGGCCGAGCGCCATGAGATGTTGCGTCTCTGGGAAAGCACAGATCCGCACTGCTGCTGTGCCTGTAGATAGGGCACCAAGGAACCGTGAAGAGCAGCAACAGCTTTGAGGGCTGGACCCTTCCTTGTGGGAGAAGGAGGCGGACGTTTGCCTTTTCGGCAAGAGGCTCTCCGCGGCCGAGCACCATGAGATGTTGCGTCTCTGGGAAAGCACAGATCCCCACTGCTGTTGTGCCTGTAGATAGGGCGCCAAGGCACCGTGAAGAGCAGCAAGAGCTTTGAGGGCTGGGCCCTTCCTTGTGGGAGAAGGAGCCGGACGTTTGCCTTTTCGGCAAGAGGCTCTGCCGCGGCCGAGCGCCATGAGATGTTGCGTCTCTGGGAAAGCACAGATCACCAGTGCTTTTGTGCCTGTAGATAGGGCGCCAAGGCACCGTGAAGAGCAGCAAGAGCTTTCAGGGCTGGGCCCTTCCTTGTGGGAGAAGGAGCTGGACGTTTGCCTTTTCAGCAAGAGGCTCTGCCGCGGCCGAGCGCCATGAGATGTTGCGTCTCTGGGAAAGCACAGATCACCAGTGCTGTTGTGCCTGTAGATAGGGCGCCAAGGCACCCTGAAGAGCAGCAACAGCTTAAAGGGCTGGGCCCTTCCTTGTGGGAGAAGGAGCCGGACGTTTGCCTTTTCGGCTAGAGGCTCTGCCGCGGCTGAGCGCCATGAGATGTTGCGTCTCTGGGAAAGCACAGATCCGCACTGCTGCTGTGCCTGTAGATAGGGCACCAAGGAACCGTGAAGAGCAGCATCAGCTTTGAGGGCTGGACCCTTCCTTGTGGGAGAAGGAGGCGGACGTTTGCCTTTTCGGCAAGAGGCTCTCCGCGGCCGAGCACCATGAGATGTTGCGTCTCTGGGAAAGCACAGATCCCCACTGCTGCTGTGCCTGTAGATAGGGCGCCAAGGTACAGTGAAGAGCAGGAACAGCTTTCAGGGCTGGGCCCTTCCGTGTGGGAGAAGGAGCTGGACGTTTGCCTTTTCGGCAAGAGGCTCTGCCGCGGCCGAGCGCCATGAGATTTTGCGTCTCTGGGAAAGCACAGATCCCCACTGCTGTTGTGCCTGTAGATAGGGCGCCAAGGCACCGTGAATAGCAGCAAGAGCTTTCAGGGCTGGGCACTTCCTTGTGGGAGAAGGAGCCGGACGTTTGCCTTTTCGGCAAGAGGCGCTGCCGCGGCTGAACGCCATGAGATGTTGCATCTCTGGGAAAGCACAGATCCCCACTGCTGTTTTGCCTGTAGATAGGGCGCCAAGGCACCGTGAAGAGCAGCAAGAGCTTTCAGGGCTGGGCCCTTCCTTGTGGGAGAAGGAGCCAGACGTTTGCCTTTTCGGCAAGAGGCTCTGCCGCGGCCGAGCGCCATGAGATGTTGCGTCTCTGGGAAAGCACAGATCCCCACTGCTGCTGTGCCTGTAGATAGGGCACCAAGGCACCGTGAAGAGCAGCAACAGCTTTGAGGGCTGGACCCTTCCTTGTGGGATAAGGAGGCGGACGTTTGCCTTTTCGGCAAGAGGCACTGCCGCGGCCGAGCGCCATGAGATGTTGCGTCTCTGGGAAAGCACAGATCCCCACTGCTGTTGTGCCTGTAGATAGGGCTGGAAGGGTAGGTGAAGAGCAGCAAGAGCTTTCAGGGCTGGGCCCTTCCTTGTGGGAGAAGGAGACGGACGTTTGCCTTTTCGGCAAGAGGTTCTGCCGCAGCCGAGCGCCATGAGATGTTGCGTCTCTGGGAAAGCACAGATCTCCACTGCTGCTGTGCCTGTAGATAGGGTGCCAAGGCACCGTGAAGAGCAGCAAGAGCTTTCAGGGCTGGGCCCTTCCTTGTGGGAGAAGGAGCCGGACGTTTGCCTTTTCGGCAAGAGGCTCTGCCGCGGCCGAGCGCCATGAGATGTTGCGTCTCTGGGAAAGCACAGATCACCAGTGCTGTTGTGCCTGTAGATAGGGCGCCAAGGCACCCTGAAGAGCAGCAACAGCTTAAAGGGCTGGGCCCTTCCTTGTGGGAGAAGGAGCCGGACGTTTGCCTTTTCGGCAAGAGGCGCTGCTGCGGCTGAACGCCATGAGATGTTGCGTCTCTGGGAAAGCACAGATCCCCACTGCTCTTGTGCCTGTAGATAGGGCACCAAGGCACCGTGAAGAGCAGCAAGAGCTTTCAGGGCTGGGCCCTTCCTTGTGGGAGAAGGAGCCGGACGTTTGCCTTTTCGGCAAGAGGCTCTGCCGCGGCCGAGCGCCATGAGATGTTGCGTCTCTGGGAAAGCACAGATCCGCACTGCTGCTGTGCCTGTAGATAGGGCACCAAGGAACCGTGAAGAGCAGCAACAGCTTTGAGGGCTGGACCCTTCCTTGTGGGAGAAGGAGGCGGACGTTTGCCTTTTCGGCAAGAGGCTCTCCGCGGCCGAGCACCATGAGATGTTGCGTCTCTGGGAAAGCACAGATCCCCACTGCTGTTGTGCCTGTAGATAGGGCGCCAAGGCACCGTGAAGAGCAGCAAGAGCTTTGAGGGCTGGGCCCTTCCTTGTGGGAGAAGGAGCCGGACGTTTGCCTTTTCGGCAAGAGGCTCTGCCGCGGCCGAGCGCCATGAGATGTTGCGTCTCTGGGAAAGCACAGATCACCAGTGCTTTTGTGCCTGTAGATAGGGCGCCAAGGCACCGTGAAGAGCAGCAAGAGCTTTCAGGGCTGGGCACTTCCTTGTGGGAGAAGGAGCCGGACGTTTGCCTTTTCGGCAAGAGGCTCTGCCGCGGCCGAGCACCATGAGATGTTGCGTCTCTGGGAAAGCACAGATCCGCACTGCTGCTGTGCCTGTAGATAGGGCACCAAGGCACCGTGAAGAGCAGCAACAGCTTTGAGGGCTGGACCCTTCCTTGTGGGAGAAGGAGGCGGACGTTTGCCTTTTCGGCAAGAGGCTCTCCGCGGCCGAGCACCATGAGATGTTGCGTCTCTGGGAAAGCACAGATCCCCACTGCTATTGTGCCTGTAGATAGGGCGCCAAGGTACAGTGAAGAGCAGGAACAGCTTTCAGGGCTGGGCCCTTCCGTGTGGGAGAAGGAGCCGGACGTTTGCCTTTTCAGCAAGAGGCTCTACCGCGGCCGAGCGCCATGAGATGTTGCGTCTCTGGGAAAGCACAGATCCCCACTGCTGTTGTGCCTGTAGATAGGGCGCCAAGTCACCGTGAAGAGCAGCAACAGCTTTCAGGGCTGGGCCCTTCCTTGTGGGAGAAGGAGCCGGACGTTTGCCTTTTCTGCAAGAGGCGCTGCCGCGGCCGAGCGCCATGAGATGCTGCGTCTCTGGGAAAGCAGAGATCCCCACTGCTGTTGTGCCTGTAGGTAGGGCGCCAAGGCACCGTGAAGAGCAGCAACAGCTTTCAAGGCTGGGCCCTTCCTTGTGGAAGAAGGAGCCGGACGTTTGCCTTTTCGGCAAGAGGATCTCCCGCGGCCGAGCGCCATGAGATGTTGCGTCTCTGGGAAAGCACAGATCCCCAGTGCTGTTGTGCCTGTAGATAGGGCGCCAAGGCACCGTGAAGAGCAGCAAGAGCTTTGAGGGCTGGGCCCTTCCTTGTGGGAGAAGGAGCCGGACGTTTGCCTTTTCGGCAAGAGGCTCTGCCGCGGCCGAGCGCCATGAGATGTTGCGTCTCTGGGAAAGCACAGATCCCCACTGCTATTGTGCCTGTAGATAGGGCGCCAAGGCACCGTGAAGAGCAGCAAGAGCTTTCAGGGCTGGGCACTTCCTTGTGGGAGAAGGAGCCGGACGTTTGCCTTTTCGGCAAGAGGCTCTGCCGCGGCCGAGCACCATGAGATGTTGCGTCTCTGGGAAAGCACAGATCCGCACTGCTGCTGTGCCTGTAGATAGGGCACCAAGGCACTGTGAAGAGCAGCAACAGCTTTGAGGGCTGGACCCTTCCTTGTGGGAGAAGGAGGCGGACGTTTGCCTTTTCGGCAAGAGGCTCTCCGCGGCCGAGCACCATGAGATGTTGCGTCTCTGGGAAAGCACAGATCCCCACTGCTGTTGTGCCTGTAGATAGGGCGCCAAGGTACAGTGAAGAGCAGGAACAGCTTTCAGGGCTGGGCCCTTCCGTGTGGGAGAAGGAGCCGGACGTTTGCCTTTTCAGCAAGAGGCTCTACCGCGGCCGAGCGCCATGAGATGTTGCGTCTCTGGGAAAGCACAGATCCCCACTGCTGTTGTGCCTGTAGATAGGGCGCCAAGGCACCGTGAAGAGCAGCAAGAGCTTTCAGGGCTGGGCCCTTCCTTGTGGGAGAAGGAGCTGGATGTTTGCCTTTTCAGCAAGAGGCTCTGCCGCGGCCGAGCGCCATGAGATGTTGCGTCTCTGGGAAAGCACAGATCACCAGTGCTGTTGTGCCTGTAGATAGGGCGCCAAGGCACCCTGAAGAGCAGCAACAGCTTAAAGGGCTGGGCCCTTCCTTGTGGGAGAAGGAGCCGGACGTTTGCCTTTTCGGCTAGAGGCTCTGCCGCGGCTGAGCGCCATGAGATGTTGCGTCTCTGGGAAAGCACAGATCCGCACTGCTGCTGTGCCTGTAGATAGGGCACCAAGGAACCGTGAAGAGCAGCATCAGCTTTGAGGGCTGGACCCTTCCTTGTGGGAGAAGGAGGCGGACGTTTGCCTTTTCGGCAAGAGGCTCTCCGCGGCCGAGCACCATGAGATGTTGCGTCTCTGGGAAAGCACAGATCCCCACTGCTGCTGTGCCTGTAGATAGGGCGCCAAGGTACAGTGAAGAGCAGGAACAGCTTTCAGGGCTGGGCCCTTCCGTGTGGGAGAAGGAGCTGGACGTTTGCCTTTTCGGCAAGAGGCTCTGCCGCGGCCGAGCGCCATGAGATTTTGCGTCTCTGGGAAAGCACAGATCCCCACTGCTGTTGTGCCTGTAGATAGGGCGCCAAGGCACCGTGAATAGCAGCAAGAGCTTTCAGGGCTGGGCACTTCCTTGTGGGAGAAGGAGCCGGACGTTTGCCTTTTCGGCAAGAGGCGCTGCCGCGGCTGAACGCCATGAGATGTTGCATCTCTGGGAAAGCACAGATCCCCACTGCTGTTTTGCCTGTAGATAGGGCGCCAAGGCACCGTGAAGAGCAGCAAGAGCTTTCAGGGCTGGGCCCTTCCTTGTGGGAGAAGGAGCCAGACGTTTGCCTTTTCGGCAAGAGGCTCTGCCGCGGCCGAGCGCCATGAGATGTTGCGTCTCTGGGAAAGCACAGATCCCCACTGCTGCTGTGCCTGTAGATAGGGCACCAAGGCACCGTGAAGAGCAGCAACAGCTTTGAGGGCTGGACCCTTCCTTGTGGGATAAGGAGGCGGACGTTTGCCTTTTCGGCAAGAGGCACTGCCGCGGCCGAGCGCCATGAGATGTTGCGTCTCTGGGAAAGCACAGATCCCCACTGCTGTTGTGCCTGTAGATAGGGCTGGAAGGGTAGGTGAAGAGCAGCAAGAGCTTTCAGGGCTGGGCCCTTCCTTGTGGGAGAAGGAGACGGACGTTTGCCTTTTCGGCAAGAGGTTCTGCCGCAGCCGAGCGCCATGAGATGTTGCGTCTCTGGGAAAGCACAGATCTCCACTGCTGCTGTGCCTGTAGATAGGGTGCCAAGGCACCGTGAAGAGCAGCAAGAGCTTTCAGGGCTGGGCCCTTCCTTGTGGGAGAAGGAGCCGGACGTTTGCCTTTTCGGCAAGAGGCTCTGCCGCGGCCGAGCGCCATGAGATGTTGCGTCTCTGGGAAAGCACAGATCACCAGTGCTGTTGTGCCTGTAGATAGGGCGCCAAGGCACCCTGAAGAGCAGCAACAGCTTAAAGGGCTGGGCCCTTCCTTGTGGGAGAAGGAGCCGGACGTTTGCCTTTTCGGCAAGAGGCGCTGCTGCGGCTGAACGCCATGAGATGTTGCGTCTCTGGGAAAGCACAGATCCCCACTGCTCTTGTGCCTGTAGATAGGGCACCAAGGCACCGTGAAGAGCAGCAAGAGCTTTCAGGGCTGGGCCCTTCCTTGTGGGAGAAGGAGCCGGACGTTTGCCTTTTCGGCAAGAGGCTCTGCCGCGGCCGAGCGCCATGAGATGTTGCGTCTCTGGGAAAGCACAGATCCGCACTGCTGCTGTGCCTGTAGATAGGGCACCAAGGAACCGTGAAGAGCAGCAACAGCTTTGAGGGCTGGACCCTTCCTTGTGGGAGAAGGAGGCGGACGTTTGCCTTTTCGGCAAGAGGCTCTCCGCGGCCGAGCACCATGAGATGTTGCGTCTCTGGGAAAGCACAGATCCCCACTGCTGTTGTGCCTGTAGATAGGGCGCCAAGGCACCGTGAAGAGCAGCAAGAGCTTTGAGGGCTGGGCCCTTCCTTGTGGGAGAAGGAGCCGGACGTTTGCCTTTTCGGCAAGAGGCTCTGCCGCGGCCGAGCGCCATGAGATGTTGCGTCTCTGGGAAAGCACAGATCACCAGTGCTTTTGTGCCTGTAGATAGGGCGCCAAGGCACCGTGAAGAGCAGCAAGAGCTTTCAGGGCTGGGCACTTCCTTGTGGGAGAAGGAGCCGGACGTTTGCCTTTTCGGCAAGAGGCTCTGCCGCGGCCGAGCACCATGAGATGTTGCGTCTCTGGGAAAGCACAGATCCGCACTGCTGCTGTGCCTGTAGATAGGGCACCAAGGCACCGTGAAGAGCAGCAACAGCTTTGAGGGCTGGACCCTTCCTTGTGGGAGAAGGAGGCGGACGTTTGCCTTTTCGGCAAGAGGCTCTCCGCGGCCGAGCACCATGAGATGTTGCGTCTCTGGGAAAGCACAGATCCCCACTGCTATTGTGCCTGTAGATAGGGCGCCAAGGTACAGTGAAGAGGAGGAACAGCTTTCAGGGCTGGGCCCTTCCGTGTGGGAGAAGGAGCCGGACGTTTGCCTTTTCAGCAAGAGGCTCTACCGCGGCCGAGCGCCATGAGATGTTGCGTCTCTGGGAAAGCACAGATCCCCACTGCTGTTGTGCCTGTAGATAGGGCGCCAAGTCACCGTGAAGAGCAGCAACAGCTTTCAGGGCTGGGCCCTTCCTTGTGGGAGAAGGAGCCGGACGTTTGCCTTTTCTGCAAGAGGCGCTGCCGCGGCCGAGCGCCATGAGATGCTGCGTCTCTGGGAAAGCAGAGATCCCCACTGCTGTTGTGCCTGTAGGTAGGGCGCCAAGGCACCGTGAAGAGCAGCAACAGCTTTCAAGGCTGGGCCCTTCCTTGTGGAAGAAGGAGCCGGACGTTTGCCTTTTCGGCAAGAGGATCTCCCGCGGCCGAGCGCCATGAGATGTTGCGTCTCTGGGAAAGCACAGATCCCCAGTGCTGTTGTGCCTGTAGATAGGGCGCCAAGGCACCGTGAAGAGCAGCAAGAGCTTTGAGGGCTGGGCCCTTCCTTGTGGGAGAAGGAGCCGGACGTTTGCCTTTTCGGCAAGAGGCTCTGCCGCGGCCGAGCGCCATGAGATGTTGCGTCTCTGGGAAAGCACAGATCACCAGTGCTTTTGTGCCTGTAGATATGGCGCCAAGGCACCGTGAAGAGCAGCAAGAGCTTTCAGGGCTGGGCACTTCCTTGTGGGAGAAGGAGCCGGACGTTTGCCTTTTTGGCAAGAGGCTCTGCCGCGGCCGAGCACCATGAGATGTTGCGTCTCTGGGAAAGCACAGATCCGCACTGCTGCTGTGCCTGTAGATAGGGCACCAAGGCACTGTGAAGAGCAGCAACAGCTTTGAGGGCTGGACCCTTCCTTGTGGGAGAAGGAGGCGGACGTTTGCCTTTTCGGCAAGAGGCTCTCCGCGGCCGAGCACCATGAGATGTTGCGTCTCTGGGAAAGCACAGATCCCCACTGCTGTTGTGCCTGTAGATAGGGCGCCAAGGTACAGTGAAGAGCAGGAACAGCTTTCAGGGCTGGGCCCTTCCGTGTGGGAGAAGGAGCCGGACGTTTGCCTTTTCAGCAAGAGGCTCTACCGCGGCCGAGCGCCATGAGATGTTGCGTCTCTGGGAAAGCACAGATCCCCAGTGCTGTTGTGCCTGTAGATAGGGCGCCAAGGCACCGTGAAGAGCAGCAACAGCTTTCAGGGCTGGGCCCTTCCTTGTGGGAGAAGGAGCCGGACGTTTGCCTTTTCGGCAAGTGTCTCTGCCGCGGCCGAGCGCCATGAGATGTTGCGTCTCTGGGAAAGCACAGATCCCCACTGCTGTTGTGCCTGTAGATAGGGCGCCAAGGCACCGTGAATAGCAGCAAGAGCTTTCAGGGCTGGGCCCTTCCTTGTGGGAGAAGGAGCTGGACGTTTGCCTTTTCAGCAAGAGGCTCTGCCGCGGCCGAGCGCCATGAGATGTTGCGTCTCTGGGAAAGCACAGATCACCAGTGCTGTTGTGCCTGTAGATAGGGCGCCAAGGCACCCTGAAGAGCAGCAACAGCTTAAAGGGCTGGGCCCTTCCTTGTGGGAGAAGGAGCCGGACGTTTGCCTTTTCGGCAAGAGGCTCTGCCGCGGCTGAGCGCCATGAGATGTTGCGTCTCTGGGAAAGCACAGATCCGCACTGCTGCTGTGCCTGTAGATAGGGCACCAAGGAACCGTGAAGAGCAGCATCAGCTTTGAGGGCTGGACCCTTCCTTGTGGGAGAAGGAGCCGGACGTTTGCCTTTTCGGCAAGAGGCTCTCCGCGGCCGAGCACCATGAGATGTTGCGTCTCTGGGAAAGCACAGATCCCCACTGCTGCTGTGCCTGTAGATAGGGCGCCAAGGTACACTGAAGAGCAGGAACAGCTTTCAGGGCTGGGCCCTTCCGTGTGGGAGAAGGAGCTGGACGTTTGCCTTTTCGGCAAGAGGCTCTGCCACGGCCGAGCGCCATGAGATTTTGCGTCTCTGGGAAAGCACAGATCCCCACTGCTGTTGTGCCTGTAGATAGGGCGCCAAGGCACCGTGAATAGCAGCAAGAGCTTTCAGGGCTGGGCCCTTCCTTGTGGGAGAAGGAGCCGGACGTTTGCCTTTTCGGCAAGAGGCGCTGCCGCGGCTGAACGCCATGAGATGTTGCATCTCTGGGAAAGCACAGATCCCCACTGCTGTTTTGCCTGTAGATAGGGCGCCAAGGCACCGTGAAGAGCAGCAAGAGCTTTCAGGGCTGGGCCCTTCCTTGTGGGAGAAGGAGCCGGACGTTTGCCTTTTCGGCAAGAGGCTCTGCCGCGGCCGAGCGCCATGAGATGTTGCGTCTCTGGGAAAGCACAGATCCCCACTGCTGCTGTGCCTGTAGATAGGGCACCAAGGCACCGTGAAGAGCAGCAACAGCTTTGAGGGCTGGACCCTTCCTTGTGGGATAAGGAGGCGGACGTTTGCCTTTTCGGCAAGAGGCACTGCCGCGGCCGAGCGCCATGACATATTGCGTCTCTGGGAAAGCACAGATCCCCACTGCTGTTGTGCCTGTAGATAGGGCACCAAGGCACCGTGAAGAGCAGCAAGAGCTTTCAGGGCTGGGCCCTTCCTTGTGGGAGAAGGAGACGGACGTTTGCCTTTTCGGCAAGAGGTTCTGCCGCAGCCGAGCGCCATGAGATGTTGCGTCTCTGCAAAGCACAGATCTCCACTGCTGCTGTGCCTGTAGATAGGGCGCCAAGGCACCGTGAAGAGCAGCAACAGCTTTCAGGGCTGGGCCCTTCCTTGTGGGAGAAGGAGCCAGACGTTTGCCTTTTCGGCAAGAGTCTCTGCCGCGGCCGAGCGCCATGAGATGTTGCGTCTCTGGGAAAGCACAGATCCCCACTGCTGTTGTGCCTGTAGATAGGGCGCCAAGGCACCGTGAAGAGCAGCAAGAGCTTTCAGGGCTGGGCCCTTCCTTGTGGGAGAAGGAGCTGGACGTTTGCCTTTTCAGCAAGAGGCTCTGCCGCGGCCGAGCGCCATGAGATGTTGCGTCTCTGGGAAAGCACAGATCACCAGTGCTGTTGTGCCTGTAGATAGGGCGCCAAGGTACCCTGAAGAGCAGCAACAGCTTAAAGGGCTGGGCCCTTCCTTGTGGGAGAAGGAGCCGGACGTTTGCCTTTTCGGCAAGAGGCTCTGCCGCGGCTGAGCGCCATGAGATGTTGCGTCTCTGGGAAAGCACAGATCCGCACTGCTGCTGTGCCTGTAGATAGGGCACCAAGGAACCGTGAAGAGCAGCATCAGCTTTGAGGGCTGGACCCTTCCTTGTGGGAGAAGGAGGCGGTCGTTTGCCTTTTCGGCAAGAGGCTCTGCCGCGGCCGAGCACCATGAGATGTTGCGTCTCTGGGAAAGCACAGATCCCCACTGCTGTTGTGCCTGTAGATAGGGCTGCAAGGGTAGTTGAAGAGCAGCAACAGCTTTGAGGGCTGGGCCCTTCCTTGTGGGAGAAGGAGCCGGACGTTTGCCTTTTCGGCAAGAGGCTCTGCCGCGGCCGAGCGCCATGAGATGTTGCGTCTCTGGGAAAGCACAGATCCCCACTGCTGTTGTGCCTGTAGGTAGGGCGCCAAGGCACCGTGAAGAGCAGCAACAGCTTTGAGGGCTGGGCCCTTCCTTGTGGGAGAAGGAGCCGGACGTTTGCCTTTTCGGCAAGAGGCTCTGCTGCGGCCGAGCGCCATGAGATGTTGCGTCTCTGGGAAAGCACAGATCCCCACTGCTGTTGTGCCTGTAGATAGGGCGCCAAGGCACCGTGAAGAGCAGCAACAGCTTTCAGGGCTGGGCCCTTGCTTGTGGGAGAAGGAGCCGGACGTTTGCCTTTTCGGCAAGAGGCTCTGCCGCGGCGGCGCGCCATGAGATGTTGCGTCTCTGGGAAAGCACAGATCCCCAGTTCTCTTGTGCCTGTAGGTAGGGTGCCAAGGCACCGTGAAGAGCAGCAACAGCTTTCAGGGCTGGGCCCTTCCTTGTGGGAGAAGGAGCCGGACGTTTGCCTTTTCGGCAAGAGGCTCTGCCGCGGCCGAGCGCCATGAGATGTTGCGTCTCTGGGAAAGCACAGATCCCCACTGCTGTTGTGCCTGTAGATAGGGCGCCAAGGCACCGTGAAGAGCAGCAAGAGCTTTCAGGGCTGGGCCCTTCCTTGTGGAGAAGGAGCCGGACGTTTGCTTTTTCGGCAAGAGGCTCTGCCGCGGCCGAGCGCCATGAGATGTTGCGTCTCTGGGAAAGCACAGATCCCCACTGCTGTTGTGCCTGTAGATAGGGCGCCAAGGCACCCTGAAGAGCAGCAACAGCTTAAAGGGCTGGGCCCTTCCTTGTGGGAGAAGGAGCCGGACGTTTGCCTTTTCGGCAAGAGGCTCTGCCGCGGCTGAGCGCCATGAGATGTTGCGTCTCTGGGAAAGCACAGATCCGCACTGCTGCTGTGCCTGTAGATAGGGCACCAAGGAACCGTGAAGAGCAGCATCAGCTTTGAGGGCTGGACCCTTCCTTGTGGGAGAAGGAGGCGGACGTTTGCCTTTTCGGCAAGAGGCTCTCCGCGGCCGAGCACCATGAGATGTTGCGTCTCTGGGAAAGCACAGATCCCCACTGCTGTTGTGCCTGTAGATAGGGCTGCAAGGGTAGTTGAAGAGCAGCAACAGCTTTGAGGGCTGGGCCCTTCCTTGTGGGAGAAGGAGCCGGACGTTTGCCTTTTCGGCAAGAGGCTCTGCCGCGTGCCGAGCGCCATGAGATGTTGCGTCTCTGGGAAAGCACAGATCCCCACTGCTGTTGTGCCTGTAGGTAGGGCGCCAAGGCACCGTGAAGAGCAGCAACAGCTTTGAGGGCTGGGCCCTTCCTTGTGGGAGAAGGAGGCGGACGTTTGTCTTTTCGGCAAGAGGCTCTGCTGCGGCCGAGCGCCATGAGATGTTGCGTCTCTGGGAAAGCACAGATCCCCACTGCTGCTGTGCCTGTAGATAGGGCGCCAAGGCACCGTGAAGAGCAGCAACAGCTTTGAGGGCTGGGCCCTTCCTTGTGGGAGAAGGAGCCGGACGTTTGCCTTTTCGGCAAGAGGCTCTGCCGCGGCCGAGCGCCATGAGATGTTGCGTCTCTGGGAAAGCACAGATCCCCAGTGCTGTTGTGCCTGTAGATAGGGCGCCAAGGCACCGTGAAGAGCAGGAACAGCTTTCAGGGCTGGGCCCTTCCTTGTGGGAGAAGGAGCCGGACGTTTGCCTTTTCGGCAAGAGGCTCTGCCGCGGACGAGCGCCATGAGATGTTGCGTCTCTGGGAAAGCACAGATCCCCAGTGCTGTTGTGCCTGTAGATAGGGCGCCAAGGTACAGTGAAGAGCAGGAACAGATTTCAGGGCTGGGCTCCTACTTGTGGGAGAAGGAGCTGGACGTTTGCCTTTTCGGCAAGAGGCTCTGCCGCGGCCGAGCGCCATGAGATGTTGCGTCTCTGGGAAAGCACAGATCCCCACTGCTGTTGTGCCTGTAGATAGGGCGCCAAGGCACCGTGAAGAGCAGCAAGAGCTTTCAGGGCTCGGCCCTTCCTTGTGGGAGAAGGAGCCGGACGTTTGCCTTTTCGGCAAGAGGCTCTGCCGCGGCCGAGCGCCATGAGATGTTGCGTCTCTGGGAAAGCACAGATCCCCACTGCTGCTGTGCCTGTAGATAGGGCGCCAAGGCACCGTGAAGAGCAGCAAGAGCTTTAAGGGCTGGGCCCTTCCTTGTGGGAGAAGGAGCCGGACATTTTTTTTTTCGGCAAGAGGCTCTGCCGCGGCCGAGCGCCATGAGATGTTGCGTCTCTGGGAAAGCACAGATCCCCACTGCTGTTGTGCCTGTAGATAGGGCGCCAAGGCACCGTGAAGAGCAGCAAGAGCTTTCAGGGCTGGGCCCTTCCTTGTGGGAGAAGGAGCCGGACGTTTGCCTTTTCGGCAAGAGGCTCTGCCGTGGCCGAGCGCCATGAGATGTTGCGTCTCTGGGAAAGCACAGATCCCCACTGCTGCTGTGCCTGTAGATAGGGCGCCAAGGCACCGTGAAGAGCAGCAAGAGCTTTCAGGGCTGGGCCCTTCCTTGTGGGAGAAGGAGCCGGACGTTTGTCTTTTCGGCAAGAAGCTCTGCCGCAGCCGAGCGCCATGAGATGTTGCGTCTCTGGGAAAGCACAGATCCCCACTGCTGCTGTGCCTGTAGATAGGGCGCCAAGGCACCGTGAAGAGCAGCAAGAGCTTCCAGGGCTGGGCCCTTCCTTGTGGGAGAAGGAGCCGGACGTTTGCCTTTTCGGCAAGAGGCTCTGCCGCGGCTGAGCGCCATGAGATGTTGCGTCTCTGGGAAAGCACAGATCCCCACTGCTGTTGTGCCCGTAGATACGGCACCAAGGGTAGGTGAAGAGCAGCAAGAGCTTTCAGGGCTGGGCCCTTCCTTGTGGGAGAAGGAGCCGGACGTTTGCCTTTTCGGCAAGAGGCTCTGCCGCGGCCGAGCGCCATGAGATGTTGCGTCTCTGGGAAAGCACAGATCCCCACTGCTGCTGTGCCTGTAGATAGGGCGCCAAGGCACCGTGAAGAGCAGCAACAGCTTTCAGGTCTGGGCCCTTGCTTGTGGGAGAAGGAGCCGGACGTTTGCCTTTTCGGCAAGAGGCTCTGCCGCGGCCGAGCGCCATGAGATGTTGCGTCTCTGGGAAAGCACAGATCCCCACTGCTGTTGTGCCAGTAGATAGGGTGCCAAGGGTAGGTGAAGAGCAGCAAGAGCTTTGAGGGCTGGGCCCTTCCTTGTGGGAGAAGGAGCCGGACGTTTGCCTTTTCGGCAAGAGGCTCTGCCGCGGCTGAGCGCCATGAGATGTTGCGTCTCTGGGAAAGCACAGATCCCCACTGCTGTTGTGCCCGTAGATACGGCGCCAAGGGTAGGTGAAGAGCAGCAAGAGCTTTCAGGGCTGTGCCCTTCCTTGTGGGAGAAGGAGCCGGACGTTTGCCTTTTCGGCAAGAGGCTCTGCCGCGGCCGAGCGCCATGAGATGTTGCGTCTCTGGGAAAGCACAGATCCCCACTGCTGTTGTGCCTGTAGATAGGGCGCCAAGGCACCGTGAAGAGCAGCAACAGCTTTCAGGGCTTGGCCCTTCCTTGTGGGAGAAGGAGGCGGTTGTTAGCTTTTTCGGCAAGAGGCTCTTCTGCGGCCGAGCGCCATGAGATGTTGCGTCTCTGGGAAAGCACAGATCCCCACTGCTGCTGTGCCTGTAGATAGGGCGCCAAGGCACCCTGAAGAGCAGCAAGAGCTTTCAGGGCTGGGCCCTTCCTTGTGGGAGAAGGAGCCGGACGTTTGCCTTTTCGGCAAGAGGCTCTGCCGCGGCCGAGCACCATGAGATGTTGCGTCTCTGGGAAAGCACAGATCCCCACTGCTGTTGTGCCTGTAGATAGGGCGCCAAGGCACCGTGAAGAGCAGCAAGAGCTTTCAGGGCTGGGCCCTTCCTTGTGGGAGAAGGAGCCGGACGTTTGCCTTTTCGGCAAGAGGCTCTGCCGCGGCCGAGCGCCATGAGATGTTGCGTCTCTGGGAAAGCACAGATCCCCACTGCTGCTGTGCCTGTAGATACGGCGCCAAGGCACCGTGAAGAGCAGCAAGAGCTTTCAGGGCTGGGCCCTTCCTTGTGGGAGAAGGAGCCGGACGTTTGCCTTTTCGGCAAGAGGCTATGCCGCGGCTGAGCGCCATGAGATGTTGCGTCTCTGGGAAAGCACAGATCCCCACTGCTGTTGTGCCCGTAGATACGGCACCAAGGGTAGGTGAAGAGCAGCAAGAGCTTTCAGGGCTGGGCCCTTCCTTGTGGGAGAAGGAGCCGGACGTTTGCCTTTTCGGCAAGAGGCTCTGCCGCGGCCGAGCGCCATGAGATGTTGCGTCTCTGGGAAAGCACAGATCCCCACTGCTGCTGTGCCTGTAGATAGGGCGCCAAGGCACCGTGAAGAGCAGCAACAGCTTTGAGGGCTGGGCCCTTCCTTGTGGGAGAAGGAGCCGGACGTTTGCCTTTTCGGCAAGAGGCTCTGCCGCGGCCGAGCGCCATGAGATGTTGCGTCTCTGGGAAAGCACAGATCCCCAGTGCTGTTGTGCCTGTAGATAGGGCGCCAAGGTACAGTGAAGAGCAGGAACAGCTTTCAGGTCTGGGCCCTTGCTTGTGGGAGAAGGAGCCGGACGTTTGCCTTTTCGGCAAGAGGCTCTGCCGCGGCCGAGCGCCATGAGATGTTGCGTCTCTGGGAAAGCACAGATCCCCACTGCTGTTGTGCCAGTAGATAGGGTGCCAAGGGTAGGTGAAGAGCAGCAAGAGCTTTGAGGGCTGGGCCCTTCCTTGTGGGAGAAGGAGGCGGACGTTTGCCTTTTCGGCAAGAGGCTCTGCCGCGGCTGAGCGCCATGAGATGTTGCGTCTCTGGGAAAGCACAGATCCCCACTGCTGTTGTGCCCGTAGATACGGCGCCAAGGGTAGGTGAAGAGCAGCAAGAGCTTTCAGGGCTGTGCCCTTCCTTGTGGGAGAAGGAGCCGGACGTTTGCCTTTTCGGCAAGAGGCTCTGCCGCGGCCGAGCGCCATGAGATGTTGCGTCTCTGGGAAAGCACAGATCCCCACTGCTGTTGTGCCTGTAGATAGGGCGCCAAGGCACCGTGAAGAGCAGCAACAGCTTTCAGGGCTGGGCCCTTCCTTGTGGGAGAAGGAGGCGGTTGTTAGCTTTTTCGGCAAGAGGCTCTTCTGCGGCCGAGCGCCATGAGATGTTGCATCTCTGGGAAAGCACAGATCCCCACTGCTGCTGTGCCTGTAGATAGGGCGCCAAGGCACCGTGAAGAGCAGCAAGAGCTTTCAGGGCTGGGCCCTTCCTTGTGGGAGAAGGAGCCGGACGTTTGCCTTTTCGGCAAGAGGCTCTGCCGCGGCCGAGCACCATGAGATGTTGCGTCTCTGGGAAAGCACAGATCCCCACTGCTGTTGTGCCTGTAGATAGGGCGCCAAGGCACCGTGAAGAGCAGCAACAGCTTTCAGGGCTGGGCCCTTCCTTGTGGGAGAAGGAGCCGGACGTTTGCCTTTTCGGCAAGAGGTTCTGCCGCAGCCGAGCGCCATGAGATGTTGCGTCTCTGGGAAAGCACAGATCCCCACTGCTGCTGTGCCTGTAGATAGGGCACCAAGGCACCGTGAAGAGCAGCAACAGCTTTCAGGGCTGGGCCCTTCCTTGTGGGAGAAGGAGCCGGACGTTTGCCTTTTCGGCAAGAGGCTCTGCCGCGGCCGAGCACCGTGAGATTTGCGTCTCTGGGAAAGCACAGATCCCCACTGCTGTTGTGCCTGTAGATAGGTCTGCAAGGGTAGGTGAAGAGCAGCAACAGCTTTGAGGACTGGGCCCTTCCCTGTGGGAGAAGGAGCCGGACGTTTGCCTTTTCGGCAAGAGGCTCTGCCGCGGCCGAGCGCCATGAGATGTTGCGTCTCTGGGAAAGCACAGATCCCCAGTGCTCTTGTGCCTGTAGACAGGGCGCCAAGGTACTGTGAAGAGCAGCAAGAGCTTTGAGGGCTGGGCCCTTCCTTGTGGGAGAAGGAGCCGGACGTTTGCCTTTTCGGCAAGAGGTTCTGCCGTAGCTGAGCGCCATGAGATGTTGCGTCTCTGGGAAAGCACAGATCCCCACTGCCGCTGTGCCTGTAGGTAGGGCGCCAAGGCACCGTGAAGAGCAGCAAGAGCTTTCAGGTCTGGGCCCTTCCTTGTGGGAGAAGGAGCCGGACGTTTGCCTTTTCGGCAAGAGGTTCTTCCGCAGCCAAGCGCCATGAGATGTTGCGTCTCTGGGAAAGCAGAGATCCCCACTGCTGCTGTGCCTGTAGATAGGGCGCCAAGGCACCGTGAAGAGCAGCAAGAGCTTTCAGGGCTGGGACCTTCCTTGTGGGAGAATGAGCCGGACGTTTGCCTTTTCGGCAAGAGGCTCTGCCGCGGCCGAGCGCCATGAGATGTTGCATCTCTGGGAAAGCACAGATCCCCACTGCTGTTGTACCTGTAGGTAGGGCTGCAAGGGTAGTTGAAGAGAACAAAGAGCTTTGAGGGCTGGGTCCTTCCTTGTGGGAGAAGGAGCCAGACGTTTGCCTTTTCGGCAAGAGGCTCTGCCGCTGCCGAGCGCCATGAGATGTTGCGTCTCTGGGAAAGCACGGATCCCCACTGCTGCTGTGCCTGTAGATAGGGCGCCAAGGTACAGTGAAGAGCAGGAACAGCTATCAGGGCTGGGCCCTTCCTTGTGGGAGAAGGAGCCGGACGTTTGCCTTTTCGGCAAGAGGCTCTGCCGCTACCAAGCGCCATGAGATGTTGCGTCTCTGGGAAAGCACAGATCCCCACTGCTGTTGTGCCTGTAGATAGGGCGCCAAGGTACAGTGAAGAGCAGCAAGAGCTTTGAGGGCTGGGCCCTTCCGTGTGGGAGAAGGAGCTGGACGTTTGCCTTTTCGGCAAGAGGCTCTGCCGCGGCCGAGCGCCATGAGATGTTGCGTCTCTGGGAAAGCACAGATCCCCACTGCTGCTGTGCCTGTAGATAGGGCACCAAGGCACCGAGAAGAGCAGCAACAGCTTTCAAGGCTGGGCCCTTCCTTGTGGGAGAAGGAGCCGGACGTTTGCCTTTTCGGCAAGAGGCTCTGCCGCGGCCGAGCACCATGAGATGTTGCGTCTCTGGGAAAGCACAGATCCCCACTGCTGTTGTGCCTGTAGATAGGGCGCCAAGGCACCGTGTAGAGCAGCAAGAGCTTTGAGGGCTGGGCCCTTCCTTGTGGGAGAATGAGCCGGACGTTTGCCTTTTCGGCAAGAGGTTCTGCCGCAGCCGAACGCCATGAGATGTTGCGTCTCTGGGAAAGCACAGATCCCCACTGCTGCTGTGCATGTAGATAGCGCGCCAAGGCACCGTGAAGAGCAGCAAGAGCTTTCAGGGCTGGGCCCTTCCTTGTGGGAGAAGGAGCCGGACGTTTGCCTTTTCGGCAAGAGGCTATTCTGCGGCCGAGCGCCATGAGATGTTGCGTCTCTGGGAAAGCACAGATCCCCACTGCTGCTGTGCCTGTAGATAGGGCGCCAAGGCACCGTGAAGAGCAGCAAGAGCTTTCAGGGCTGGGCCCTTCCTTGTGGGAGAAGGAGCCGGACGTTTGCCTTTTCGGCAAGAGGCTCTGCCGCGGCCGAGCGCCATGAGATGTTGCGTCTCTGGGAAAGCACAGATCCCCACTGCTGCTGTGCATGTAGATAGGGCGCCAAGGCACCGTGAAGAGCAGCAAGAGCTTTCAGGTCTGGGCCCTTCCTTGTGGGAGAAGGAGCCGGACCTTTGCCTTTTCGGCAAGAGGCTCTGCCGCGGCCAAGCGCCATGAGATGTTGCGTCTCTGGGAAAGCACAGATCCCCAGTGCTGTTGTGCCTGTAGATAGGGCGCCAAGTCACCGTGAAGAGCAGGAACAGCTTTCAGGGCTGGGCCCTTCCTTGTGGGAGAAGGAGCCGGACGTTTGCCTTTTCGGCAAGAGGCTCTGCCGCGGCCGAGCGCCATGAGATGTTGCGTCTCTGGGAAAGCACAGATCCCCACTGCTGTTGTGCCTGTAGATAGGGCGCCAAGGTACAGTGAAGAGCAGGAACAGATTTCAGGGCTGGGCTCCTACTTGTGGGAGAAGGAGCTGGACGTTTGCCTTTTCGGCAAGAGGCTCTGCCGCGGCCGAGCGCCATGAGATGTTGCGTCTCTGGGAAAGCACAGATCCCCACTGCTGCTGTGCCTGTAGATAGGGCGCCAAGGCACCGTGAAGAGCAGCAACAGCTTTCAGGGCTGGGCCCTTCCTTGTGGGAGAAGGAGCCGGACGTTTGCCTTTTCGGCAAGAGGCTCTGCCGCGGCCGAGCACCATGAGATTTTGCGTCTCTGGGAAAGCACAGATCCCCACTGCTGTTGTGCCTGTAGATAGGGCGCCAAGGCACCGTGAAGAGCAGCAAGAGCTTTCAGGGCTGGGCCCTTCCTTGTGGGAGAAGGAGCCGGACGTTTGCCTTTTCGGCAAGAGGCTCTGCCGCGGCCGAGCGCCATGAGATGTTGAGTCTCTGGGAAAGCACAGATCCCCAGTGCTGTAGTGCCTGTAGATAGGGCACCAAGGTACAGTGAAGAGCAGGAACAGATTTCAGGGGTGGGCCCTTCCTTGGGGAGAAGGAGCTGGACATTTGCCTTTTCGGCAAGAGGCTCTGCCGCGGCCGAGCGCCATGAGATGTTGCGTCTCTGGGAAAGCACAGATCCCCACTGCTGTTGTGCCTGTAGGTAGGGCGCCAAGGCACCGTGAAGAGCAGCAAGAGCTTTGAGGGCTGGGCCCTTCCTTGTGGGAGAAGGAGCCGGACGTTTGCCTTTTCGGCAAGAGGCTCTGCCGCGGCCGAGCGCCATGAGATGTTGCGTCTCTGGGAAAGCACAGATCCCCACTGCTGCTGTGCCTGTAGATAGGGTGCCAAGGCACCGTGAAGAGCAGCAAGAGCTTTCAGGGCTGGGCCCTTCCTTGTGGGAGAAGGAGCCGGACGTTTGCCTTTTCGGCAAGAGTCTCTGCCGCGGCGGAGCGCCATGAGATGTTGCGTCTCTGGGAAAGCACAGATCCCCACTGCTGTTGTGCCTGTAGATAGGGCGCCAAGGCACCGTGAAGAGCAGCAAGAGCTTTCAGGGCTGGGCCCTTCCTTGTGGGAGAAGGAGCCGGACGTTTGCCTTTTCGGCAAGAGGCTCTGCCGCGGCCGAGCGCCATGAGATGTTGCGTCTCTGGGAAAGCACAGATCCCCACTGCTGCTGTGCCTGTAGATACGGCGCCAAGGCACCGTGAAGAGCAGCAAGAGCTTTCAGGGCTGGGCCCTTCCTTGTGGGAGAAGGAGCCGGACGTTTGCCTTTTCGGCAAGAGGCTCTGCCGCGGCTGAGCGCCATGAGATGATGCGTCTCTGGGAAAGCACAGATCCCCACTGCTGTTGTGCCCGTAGATACGGCACCAAGGGTAGGTGAAGAGCAGCAAGAGCTTTCAGGGCTGGGCCCTTCCTTGTGGGAGAAGGAGCCGGACGTTTGCCTTTTCGGCAAGAGGCTCTGCCGCGGCCGAGCGCCATGAGATGTTGCGTCTCTGGGAAAGCACAGATCCCCACTGCTGCTGTGCCTGTAGATAGGGCGCCAAGGCACCGTGAAGAGCAGCAACAGCTTTGAGGGCTGGGCCCTTCCTTGTGGGAGAAGGAGCCGGACGTTTGCCTTTTCGGCAAGAGGCTCTGCCGCGGCCGAGCGCCATGAGATGTTGCGTCTCTGGGAAAGCACAGATCCCCAGTGCTGTTGTGCCTGTAGATAGGGCGCCAAGGTACAGTGAAGAGCAGGAACAGCTTTCAGGTCTGGGCCCTTGCTTGTTGGAGAAGGAGCCGGACGTTTGCCTTTTCGGCAAGAGGTTCTGCCGCAGCCGAGCGCCATGAGATGTTGCGTCTCTGGGAAAGCACAGATCACCACTGCTGCTGTGCCTGTAGATAGGGCACCAAGGCACCGTGAAGAGCAGCAACAGCTTTCAGGGCTGGGCCCTTCCTTGTGGGAGAAGGAGCCGGACGTTTGCCTTTTCGGCAAGAGGCTCTGCCGCGGCCGAGCGCCATGAGATGTTGCGTCTCTGGGAAAGCACAGATCCCCACTGCTGTTGTGCCTGTAGATAGGTCTGCAAGGGTAGGTGAACAGCAGCAACAGCTTTGAGGTCTGGGCCCTTGCTTGTGGGAGAAGGAGCCGGACGTTTGCCTTTTCGGCAAGAGGTTCTGCCGCAGCCGAGCGCCATGAGATGTTGCGTCTCTGGGAAATCACAGATCCCCACTGCTGCTGTGCCTGTAGATAGGGCACCAAGGCACCGTGAAGAGCAGCAAGAGCTTTCAGGGCTGGGCCCTTCCTTGTGGGAGAAGGAGCCGGACGTTTGCCTTTTCGGCAAGAGGCTCTGCCGCGGCCGAGCACCATGAGATGTTGCGTCTCTGGGAAAGCACAGATCCCCACTGCTGTTGTGCCTGCAGATAGGGCGCCAAGGCACCTTGAAGAGCAGCAAGAGCTTTGAGGGCTGGGCCCTTCCTTGTGGGAGAAGGAGCCGGACGTTTGCCTTTTCGGCAAGAGGTTCTGCCGCAGCCGAACGCCATGAGATGTTGCGTCTCTGGGAAAGCACAGATCCCCACTGCTGCTGTGCATGTAGATAGCGCGCCAAGGCACCGTGAAGAGCAGCAAGAGCTTTCAGGGCTGGGCCCTTCCTTGTGGGAGAAGGAGCCGGACGTTTGCCTTTTCGGCAAGAGGCTCTGCCGTGGCCGAGCGCCATGAGATGTTGCGTCTCTGGGAAAGCACAGATCCCCACTGCTGCTGTGCCTGTAGATAGGGCGCCAAGGCACCGTGAAGAGCAGCAAGAGCTTTCAGGGCTGGGCCCTTCCTTGTGGGAGAAGGAGGCGGTCGTTTGCTTTTTCGGCAAGAGGCTATTCTGCGGCCCAGCGCCATGAGATGTTGCGTCTCTGGGAAAGCACAGATCCCCACTGCTGCTGTGCCTGTAGATAGGGCGCCAAGGCACCGTGAAGAGCAGCAAGAGCTTTCAGGGCTGGGCCCTTCCTTGTGGGAGAAGGAGCCGGACGTTTGCCTTTTCGACAAGAGGCTCTGCCGCGGCCGAGCGCCATGAGATGTTGCGTCTCTGGGAAAGCACAGATCCCCACTGCTGCTGTGCATGTAGATAGGGCGCCAAGGCACCGTGAAGAGCAGCAAGAGCTTTCAGGGCTGGGCCCTTCCTTGTGGGAGAAGGAGGCGGACCTTTGCCTTTTCAGCAATAGGATCTGCTGCGGCCGAGCGCCATGAGATGTTGCGTCTCTGGGAAAGCACAGATCCCCACTGCTGCTGTGCCTGTAGATTGGGCGCCAAGGCACCGTGAAGAGCAGCAAGAGCTTTCAGGGCTGGGCCCTTCCTTGTGGGAGAAGGAGCCGGACGTTTGCCTTTTCGGCAAGAGGCTCTGCCGCGGCCAAGCGCCATGAGATGTTGCGTCTCTGGGAAAGCACAGATCCCCAGTGCTGTTGTGCCTGTAGATAGGGCGCCAAGTCACCGTGAAGAGCAGGAACAGCTTTCAGGGCTGGGCCCTTCCTTGTGGGAGAAGGAGCCGGACGTTTGCCTTTTCGGCAAGAGGCTCTGCCGCGGCCGAGCGCCATGAGATGTTGCGTCTCTGGGAAAGCACAGATCCCCACTGCTGTTGTGCCTGTAGATAGGGCGCCAAGGTACAGTGAAGAGCAGGAACAGATTTCAGGTCTGGGCTCCTACTTGTGGGAGAAGGAGCTGGACGTTTACCTTTTCGGCAAGAGGCTCTGCCGCGGCCGAGCGCCATGAGATGTTGCGTCTCTGGGAAAGCACAGATCCCCACTGCTGCTGTGCCTGTAGATAGGGCGCCAAGGCACCGTGAAGAGCAGCAACAGCTTTCAGGGCTGGGCCCTTCCTTGTGGGAGAAGGAGCCGGACGTTTGCCTTTTCGGCAAGAGGCTCTGCCGCGGCCGAGCACCATGAGATTTTGCGTCTCTGGGAAAGCACAGATCCCCACTGCTGTTGTGCCTGTAGATAGGGCGCCAAGGCACCGTGAAGAGCAGCAAGAGCTTTCAGGGCTGGGCCCTTCCTTGTGGGAGAAGGAGCCGGACGTTTGCCTTTTCGGCAAGAGGCTCTGCCGCGGCCGAGCGCCATGAGATGTTGCGTCTCTGGGAAAGCACAGATCCCCAGTGCTGTTGTGCCTGTAGATAGGGCACCAAGGTACAGTGAAGAGCAGGAACAGATTTCAGGGGTGGGCCCTTCCTTGTGGGAGAAGGAGCTGGACATTTGCCTTTTCGGCAAGAGGCTCTGCCGCGGCCGAGCGCCATGAGATGTTGCGTCTCTGGGAAAGCACAGATCCGCACTGCTGTTGTGCTTGTAGATAGGGCGCCAAGGCACCGTGAAGAGCAGCAAGAGCTTTCAGGGCTGGGCCCTTCCTTGTGGAGAAGGAGCCGGACGATTTCTTTTTCGGCAAGAGGCTCTGCTCCGGCCGAGCGCCATGAGATGTTGCGTCTCTGGGAAAGCACAGATCCCCACTGCTGTTGTGCCTGTAGATAGGGCGCCAAGGCACCGTGAAGAGCAGCAAGAGCTTTGAGGGCTGGGCCCTTCCTTGTGGGAGAAGGAGCCGGACGTTTGCCTTTTCGGCAAGAGGCTCTGCCGCGGCCGAGCGCCATGAGATGTTGCGTCTCTGGGAAAGCACAGATCCCCACTGCTGCTGTGCCTGTAGATAGGGTGCCAAGGCACCGTGAAGAGCAGCAAGAGCTTTCAGGGCTGGGCCCTTCCTTGTGGGAGAAGGAGCCGGACGTTTGCCTTTTCGGCAAGAGTCTCTGCCGCGGCGGAGCGCCATGAGATGATGCGTCTCTGGGAAAGCACAGATCCCCACTGCTTTTGTGCCCGTAGATACGGCACCAAGGGTAGGTGAAGAGCAGCAAGAGCTTTCAGGGCTGGGCCCTTCCTTGTGGGAGAAGGAGCCGGACGTTTGCCTTTTCGGCAAGAGGCTCTGCCGCGGCCGAGCGCCATGAGATGTTGCGTCTCTGGGAAAGCACAGATCCCCACTGCTGCTGTGCCTGTAGATAGGGCGCCAAGGCACCGTGAAGAGCAGCAACAGCTTTGAGGGCTGGGCCCTTCCTTGTGGGAGAAGGAGCCGGACGTTTGCCTTTTCGGCAAGAGGCTCTGCCGCGGCCGAGCGCCATGAGATGTTGCGTCTCTGGGAAAGCACAGATCCCCAGTGCTGTTGTGCCTGTAGATAGGGCGCCAAGGTACAGTGAAGAGCAGGAACAGCTTTCAGGTCTGGGCCCTTCCCTGTGGGAGAAAGAGCCGGACGTTTGCCTTTTCGGCAAGAGGCTCTGCCGCGGCCGAGCGCCATGAGATGTTGCGTCTCTGGGAAAGCACAGATCCCCACTGCTGTTGTGCCAGTAGATAGGGTGCCAAGGGTAGGTGAAGAGCAGCAAGAGCTTTGAGGGCTGGGCCCTTCCTTGTGGGAGAAGGAGGCGGACGTTTGCCTTTTCGGCAAGAGGCTCTGCCGCGGCTGAGCGCCATGAGATGTTGCGTCTCAGGGAAAGCACAGATCCCCACTGCTGTTGTGCCCGTAGATACGGCGCCAAGGGTAGGTGAAGAGCAGCAAGAGCTTTCAGGGCTGTGCCCTTCCTTGTGGGAGAAGGAGCCGGACGTTTGCCTTTTCGGCAAGAGGCTCTGCCGCGGCCGAGCGCCATGAGATGTTGCGTCTCTGGGAAAGCACAGATCCCCACTGCTGCTGTGCCTGTAGATAGGGCGCCAAGGCACCGTGAAGAGCAGCAAGAGCTTTCAGGGCTGGGCCCTTCCTTGTGGGAGAAGGAGGCGGATGTTTGCCTTTTCGGCAAGAGGCTCTGCCGCGGCCGAGCACCATGAGATGTTGCGTCTCTGGGAAAGCACAGATCCCCACTGCTGTTGTGCCTGTAGATAGGGCGCCAAGGCACCGTGAAGAGCAGCAAGAGCTTTCAGGGCTGGGCCCTTCCTTGTGGGAGAAGGAGCCGGACGTTTGCCTTTTCGGCAAGAGGCTCTGCCGCAGCCGAGCTCCATGAGATGTTGCGTCTCTGGGAAAGCACAGATCCCCACTGCTGCTGTGCCTGTAGATAGGGCACCAAGGCACCGTGAAGAGCAGCAACAGCTTTCAGGGCTGGGCCCTTCCTTGTGGGAGAAGGAGCCGGACGTTTGCCTTTTCGGCAAGAGGCTCTGCCGCGGCCGAGCGCCATGAGCTGTTGCGTCTCTGGGAAAGCACAGATCCCCAGTGCTGTTGTGCCTGTAGATAGGTCTGCAAGGGTAGGTGAAGAGCAGCAACAGCTTTGAGGACTGGGTCCTTCCTTGTGGGAGAAGGAGCCGGACGTTTGCCTTTTCGGCAAGAGGCTCTGCCGCTGCCGAGCGCCATGAGATGTTGCGTCTCTGGGAAAGCACGGATCCCCACTGCTGCTGTGCCTGTAGATAGGGCGCCAAGGTACAGTGAAGAGGAGGAACAGCTATCAGGGCTGGGCCCTTCCTTGTGGGAGAAGGAGCCGGACGTTTGCCTTTTCGGCAAGAGGCTCTGCCGCTACCAAGCGCCATGAGATGTTGCGTCTCTGGGAAAGCACAGATCCCCACTGCTGTTGTGCCTGTAGATAGGGCGCCAAGGTACAGTGAAGAGCAGCAAGAGCTTTGAGGGCTGGGCCCTTCCGTGTGGGAGAAGGAGCTGGACGTTTGCCTTTTCGGCAAGAGGCTCTGCCGCGGCCGAGCGCCATGAGATGTTGCGTCTCTGGGAAAGCACGGATCCCCACTGCTGCTGTGCCTGTAGATAGGGCGCCAAGGTACAGTGAAGAGGAGGAACAGCTATCAGGGCTGGGCCCTTCCTTGTGGGAGAAGGAGCCGGACGTTTGCCTTTTCGGCAAGAGGCTCTGCCGTGGCCGAGCGCCATGAGATGTTGCGTCTCTGGGAAAGCACAGATCCCCACTGCTGCTGTGCCTGTAGATAGGGCGCCAAGGCACCGTGAAGAGCAGCAAGAGCTTTCAGGGCTGGGCCCTTCCTTGTGGGAGAAGGAGGCGGTCGTTTGCTTTTTCGGCAAGAGGCTATTCTGCGGCCCAGCGCCATGAGATGTTGCGTCTCTGGGAAAGCACAGATCCCCACTGCTGCTGTGCCTGTAGATAGGGCGCCAAGGCACCGTGAAGAGCAGCAAGAGCTTTCAGGGCTGGGCCCTTCCTTGTGGGAGAAGGAGCCGGACGTTTGCCTTTTCGACAAGAGGCTCTGCCGCGGCCGAGCGCCATGAGATGTTGCGTCTCTGGGAAAGCACAGATCCCCACTGCTGCTGTGCATGTAGATAGGGCGCCAAGGCACCGTGAAGAGCAGCAAGAGCTTTCAGGGCTGGGCCCTTCCTTGTGGGAGAAGGAGGCGGACCTTTGCCTTTTCAGCAATAGGATCTGCTGCGGCCGAGCGCCATGAGATGTTGCGTCTCTGGGAAAGCACAGATCCCCACTGCTGCTGTGCCTGTAGATTGGGCGCCAAGGCACCGTGAAGAGCAGCAAGAGCTTTCAGGGCTGGGCCCTTCCTTGTGGGAGAAGGAGCCGGACGTTTGCCTTTTCGGCAAGAGGCTCTGCCGCGGCCAAGCGCCATGAGATGTTGCGTCTCTGGGAAAGCACAGATCCCCAGTGCTGTTGTGCCTGTAGATAGGGCGCCAAGTCACCGTGAAGAGCAGGAACAGCTTTCAGGGCTGGGCCCTTCCTTGTGGGAGAAGGAGCCGGACGTTTGCCTTTTCGGCAAGAGGCTCTGCCGCGGCCGAGCGCCATGAGATGTTGCGTCTCTGGGAAAGCACAGATCCCCACTGCTGTTGTGCCTGTAGATAGGGCGCCAAGGTACAGTGAAGAGCAGGAACAGATTTCAGGTCTGGGCTCCTACTTGTGGGAGAAGGAGCTGGACGTTTGCCTTTTCGGCAAGAGGCTCTGCCGCGGCCGAGCGCCATGAGATGTTGCGTCTCTGGGAAAGCACAGATCCCCACTGCTGCTGTGCCTGTAGATAGGGCGCCAAGGCACCGTGAAGAGCAGCAAGAGCTTTCAGGGCTGGGCCCTTCCTTGTGGGAGAAGGAGCCGGACGTTTGCCTTTTCGGCAAGAGGCTCTGCCGCGGCCGAGCACCATGAGATTTTGCGTCTCTGGGAAAGCACAGATCCCCACTGCTGTTGTGCCTGTAGATAGGGCGCCAAGGCACCGTGAAGAGCAGCAAGAGCTTTCAGGGCTGGGCCCTTCCTTGTGGGAGAAGGAGCCGGACGTTTGCCTTTTCGGCAAGAGGCTCTGCCGCGGCCGAGCGCCATGAGATGTTGCGTCTCTGGGAAAGCACAGATCCCCAGTGCTGTTGTGCCTGTAGATAGGGCACCAAGGTACAGTGAAGAGCAGGAACAGATTTCAGGGGTGGGCCCTTCCTTGTGGGAGAAGGAGCTGGACATTTGCCTTTTCGGCAAGAGGCTCTGCCGCGGCCGAGCGCCATGAGATGTTGCGTCTCTGGGAAAGCACAGATCCGCACTGCTGTTGTGCTTGTAGATAGGGCGCCAAGGCACCGTGAAGAGCAGCAAGAGCTTTCAGGGCTGGGCCCTTCCTTGTGGAGAAGGAGCCGGACGATTTCTTTTTCGGCAAGAGGCTCTGCTCCGGCCGAGCGCCATGAGATGTTGCGTCTCTGGGAAAGCACAGATCCCCACTGCTGTTGTGCCTGTAGATAGGGCGCCAAGGCACCGTGAAGAGCAGCAAGAGCTTTGAGGGCTGGGCCCTTCCTTGTGGGAGAAGGAGCCGGACGTTTGCCTTTTCGGCAAGAGGCTCTGCCGCGGCCGAGCGCCATGAGATGTTGCGTCTCTGGGAAAGCACAGATCCCCACTGCTGCTGTGCCTGTAGATAGGGTGCCAAGGCACCGTGAAGAGCAGCAAGAGCTTTCAGGGCTGGGCCCTTCCTTGTGGGAGAAGGAGCCGGACGTTTGCCTTTTCGGCAAGAGTCTCTGCCGCGGCGGAGCGCCATGAGATGTTGCGTCTCTGGGAAAGCACAGATCCCCACTGCTGTTGTGCCTGTAGATAGGGCGCCAAGGCACCGTGAAGAGCAGCAAGAGCTTTCAGGGCTGGGCCCTTCCTTGTGGGAGAAGGAGCCGGACGTTTGCCTTTTCGGCAAGAGGCTCTGCCGCGGCCGAGCGCCATGAGATGTTGCGTCTCTGGGAAAGCACAGATCCCCACTGCTGCTGTGCCTGTAGATACGGCGCCAAGGCACCGTGAAGAGCAGCAAGAGCTTTCAGGGCTGGGCCCTTCCTTGTGGGAGAAGGAGCCGGACGTTTGCCTTTTCGGCAAGAGGCTCTGCCGCGGCTGAGCGCCATGAGATGTTGCGTCTCTGGGAAAGCACAGATCCCCACTGCTTTTGTGCCCGTAGATACGGCACCAAGGGTAGGTGAAGAGCAGCAAGAGCTTTCAGGGCTGGGCCCTTCCTTGTGGGAGAAGGAGCCGGACGTTTGCCTTTTCGGCAAGAGGCTCTGCCGCGGCCGAGCGCCATGAGATGTTGCGTCTCTGGGAAAGCACAGATCCCCACTGCTGCTGTGCCTGTAGATAGGGCGCCAAGGCACCGTGAAGAGCAGCAACAGCTTTGAGGGCTGGGCCCTTCCTTGTGGGAGAAGGAGCCGGACGTTTGCCTTTTCGGCAAGAGGCTCTGCCGCGGCCGAGCGCCATGAGATGTTGCGTCTCTGGGAAAGCACAGATCCCCAGTGCTGTTGTGCCTGTAGATAGGGCGCCAAGGTACAGTGAAGAGCAGGAACAGCTTTCAGGTCTGGGCCCTTCCCTGTGGGAGAAGGAGCCGGACGTTTGCCTTTTCGGCAAGAGGCTCTGCCGCGGCCGAGCGCCATGAGATGTTGCGTCTCTGGGAAAGCACAGATCCCCACTGCTGTTGTGCCAGTAGATAGGGTGCCAAGGGTAGGTGAAGAGCAGCAAGAGCTTTGAGGGCTGGGCCCTTCCTTGTGGGAGAAGGAGGCGGACGTTTGCCTTTTCGGCAAGAGGCTCTGCCGCGGCTGAGCGCCATGAGATGTTGCGTCTCTGGGAAAGCACAGATCCCCACTGCTGTTGTGCCCGTAGATACGGCGCCAAGGGTAGGTGAAGAGCAGCAAGAGCTTTCAGGGCTGTGCCCTTCCTTGTGGGAGAAGGAGCCGGACGTTTGCCTTTTCGGCAAGAGGCTCTGCCGCGGCCGAGCGCCATGAGATGTTGCGTCTCTGGGAAAGCACAGATCCCCACTGCTGCTGTGCCTGTAGATAGAGCGCCAAGGCACCGTGAAGAGCAGCAAGAGCTTTCAGGGCTGGGCCCTTCCTTGTGGGAGAAGGAGGCGGATGTTTGCCTTTTCGGCAAGAGGCTCTGCCGCGGCCGAGCACCATGAGATGTTGCGTCTCTGGGAAAGCACAGATCCCCACTGCTGTTGTGCCTGTAGATAGGGCGCCAAGGCACCGTGAAGAGCAGCAAGAGCTTTCAGGGCTGGGCCCTTCCTTGTGGGAGAAGGAGCCGGACGTTTGCCTTTTCGGCAAGAGGCTCTGCCGCAGCCGAGCTCCATGAGATGTTGCGTCTCTGGGAAAGCACAGATCCCCACTGCTGCTGTGCCTGTAGATAGGGCACCAAGGCACCGTGAAGAGCAGCAACAGCTTTCAGGGCTGGGCCCTTCCTTGTGGGAGAAGGAGCCGGACGTTTGCCTTTTCGGCAAGAGGCTCTGCCGCGGCCGAGCGCCATGAGCTGTTGCGTCTCTGGGAAAGCACAGATCCCCAGTGCTGTTGTGCCTGTAGATAGGTCTGCAAGGGTAGGTGAAGAGCAGCAACAGCTTTGAGGACTTGGTCCTTCCTTGTGGGAGAAGGAGCCGGACGTTTGCCTTTTCGGCAAGAGGCTCTGCCGCTGCCGAGCGCCATGAGATGTTGCGTCTCTGGGAAAGCACGGATCCCCACTGCTGCTGTGCCTGTAGATAGGGCGCCAAGGTACAGTGAAGAGGAGGAACAGCTATCAGGGCTGGGCCCTTCCTTGTGGGAGAAGGAGCCGGACGTTTGCCTTTTCGGCAAGAGGCTCTGCCGCTACCAAGCGCCATGAGATGTTGCGTCTCTGGGAAAGCACAGATCCCCACTGCTGTTGTGCCTGTAGATAGGGCGCCAAGGTACAGTGAAGAGCAGCAAGAGCTTTGAGGGCTGGGCCCTTCCGTGTGGGAGAAGGAGCTGGACGTTTGCCTTTTCGGCAAGAGGCTCTGCCGCGGCCGAGCGCCATGAGATGTTGCGTCTCTGGGAAAGCACAGATCCCCAGTGCTGTTGTGCCTGTAGATAGGGCACCAAGGTACAGTGAAGAGCAGGAACAGATTTCAGGGCTGGGCTCTTCCTTGTGGGAGAAGGAGCTGGACATTTGCCTTTTCGGCAAGAGGCTCTGCCGCGGCCGAGTGCCATGAGATGTTGCGTCTCTGGGAAAGCACAGATCCGCACTGCTGTTGTGCCTGTAGATAGGGCGCCAAGGCACCGTGAAGAGCAGCAAGAGCTTTCAGGGCTTGGCCCTTCCTTGTGGGAGAAGTAGGCGGTCGTTAGCTTTTTCGGCAAGAGGCTATTCTGCGGTCGAGCGCCATGAGATGTTGCGTCTCTGGGAAAGCACAGATCCCCACTGCTGCTGTGCCTGTAGATAGGGCGCCAAGGCACCGTGAAGAGCAGCAAGAGCTTTGAGGGCTGGGCCCTTCCTTGTGGGAGAAGGAGCCGGACGTTTGCCTTTTCGGCAAGAGGCTCTGCCGCGGCCGAGCGCCATGAGATGTTGCGTCTCTGAGAAAGCACAGATCCCCACTGCTACTGTGCATGTAGATAGAGCGCCAAGGCACTGTGAAGAGCAGCAAGAGCTTTCAGGGCTGGGCCCTTCCTTGTGGGAGAAGGAGCCGGACGTTTGCCTTTTCGGCAAGAGGCTCTGCCGCGGCCGAGCGCCATGAGATGTTGCATCTCTGGGAAAGCACAGATCCCCACTGCTGTTGTGCCTGTAGATAGGGCGCCAAGGCACCGTGAAGAGCAGCAGGAGCTTTCAGGGCTGGGCCCTTCCTTGTGGGAGAAGGAGCCGGACGTTTGCCTTTTCGGCAAGAGGTTCTGCCGCAGCCGAGCGCTATGAGATGTTGCGTCTCTGGGAAAGCACAGATCCCCACTGCTGCTGTGCCTGTAGATAGGGCACCAAGGCACCGTGAAGAGCAGCAACAGCTTTCAGGGCTGGGCCCTTCCTTGTGGGAGAAGGAGCCGGACGTTTGCCTTTTCGGCAAGAGGCTCTGCCGCGGCCGAGCACCATGAGATGTTGCGTCTCTGGGAAAGCACAGATCCCCACGGCTGTTGTGCCTGTAGATAGGTCTGCAAGGGTAGGTGAACAGCAGCAACAGCTTTGAGGGCTGGGCCCTTCCTTGTGGGAGAAGGAGCCGGACGTTTGCCTTTTCGGCAAGAGGTTCTGCCGCAGCCGAGCGCCATGAGATGTTGCGTCTCTGGGAAAGCACAGATCCCCACTGCTGCTGTGCCTGTAGATAGGGCACCAAGGCACCGTGAAGAGCAGCAAGAGCTTTCAGGGCTGGGCCCTTCCTTGTGGGAGAAGGAGCCGGACGTTTGCCTTTTCGGCAAGAGGCTCTGCCGCGGCCGAGCGCCATGAGATGTTGCGTCTCTGGGAAAGCACAGATCCCCAGTGCTGTTGTGCCTGTAGATAGGGCACCAAGGTACAGTGAAGAGCAGGAACAGATTTCAGGGCTGGGCTCTTCCTTGTGGGAGAAGGAGCTGGACATTTGCCTTTTCGGCAAGAGGCTCTGCCGCGGCCGAGTGCCATGAGATGTTGCGTCTCTGGGAAAGCACAGATCCGCACTGCTGTTGTGCCTGTAGATAGGGCGCCAAGGCACCGTGAAGAGCAGCAAGAGCTTTCAGGGCTGGGCCCTTCCTTGTGGAGAAGGAGCCGGACGTTTGCTGTTTCGGCAAGAGGCTCTGCTCCGGCCGAGCGCCATGAGATGTTGCGTCTCTGGGAAAGCACAGATCCCCAGTGCTGTTGTGCCTGTAGATAGGGCGCCAAGGCACCGTGAAGAGCAGCAAGAGCTTTCAGGGCTTGGCCCTTCCTTGTGGGAGAAGGAGGCGGTCGTTAGCTTTTTCGGCAAGAGGCTATTCTGCGGCCGAGCGCCATGAGATGTTGCGTCTCTGGGAAAGCACAGATCCCCACTGCTGTTGTACCTGTAGGTAGGGCTGCAAGGGTAGTTGAAGAGCACAAAGAGCTTTCAGGGCTGGGCCCTTCCTTGTGGGAGAAGGAGCCTGACGTTTGGTTTTCGGCAAGAGGCTGTGTCGCAGCCGAGCGCCATGAGAAGTTGCGTCTCTGGGAAAGCACAGATCCCCACTGCTGCTGTGCCTGTAGATAGGGCGCCAAGGCACCATGAAGAGCAGCAAGAGCTTTCAGGGCTGGGCCCTTCCTTGTTGGAGAAGGAGCCGGACGTTTGCCTTTTCGGCAAGAGGCTCTGCCGCGGCCGAGCGCCATGAGATGTTGCGTCTCTGGGAAAGCACAGATCCCCACTGCTGTTGTGCCTGTAGATAGGGCGCCAAGGCACCGTGAAGAGCAGCAAGAGCTTTCAGGGCTGGGCCCTTCCTTGTGGGAGAAGGAGCCGGACGTTTGCCTTTTCGGCAAGAGGCTCTGCCGCGGCTGAGCGCCATGAGATGTTGCGTCTCTGGGAAAGCACAGATCCTCACTGCTGTCGTGCCAGTAGATACGGCGCCAAGGGTAGGTGAAGAGCAGCAAGAGCTTTCAGGGCTGGGCCCTTCCTTGTGGGAGAAGGAGCCGGACGTTTGCCTTTTCGGCAAGAGGCTCTGCCGCGGCCGAGCGCCATGAGATGTTGCGTCTCTGGGAAAGCACAGATCCCCACTGCTGTTGTGCCTGTAGATAGGGCGCCAAGGCACCGTGAAGAGCAGCAACAGCTTTCAGGGCTGGGCCCTTCCTTGTGGGAGAAGGAGCCGGACGTTTGCCTTTTCGGCAAGAGGCTCTGCCGCGGCCGAGCGCCATGAGATGTTGCGTCTCTGGGAAAGCACAGATCCCCACTGCTGTTGTGCCTGTAGATAGGGTGCCAAGGCTCCGTGAAGAGCAGCAAGAGCTTTGAGGGCTGGGCCCTTCCATGTGGGAGAAGGAGCCGGGCGTTTGCCTTTTCGGCAAGAGGCTCTGCCGCGGCCGAGCGCCATGAGATGTTGCGTCTCTGGGAAAGCACAGATCCCCACTGCTGCTGTGCCTGTAGGTAGGGCGCCAAGGCACCGTGAAGAGCAGCAAGAGCTTTCAGGGCTGGGCCCTTCCTTGTGGGAGAAGGAGGCAGACGTTTGCCTTTTCGGCAAGAGGCTCTGCCGCGGCCGAACACCATGAGATGTTGCGTCTCTGGGAAAGCACAGATCCCCACTGCTGTTGTGCCTGTAGGTAGGGCTGCAAGGGTAGGTGAAGAGCAGCAAGAGCTTTCAGGGCTGGGCCCTTCCTTGTGGGAGAAGGAGCCGGACGTTTGCCTTTTCGGCAAGAGGCTCTGCCGCCGCCGAGCGCCATGAGATGTTGCGTCTCTGGGAAAGCACAGATCCCCAGTGCTGTTGTACCTGTAGTTAGGGCGCCAAGGCACCGTGAAGAGCAGCAACAGCTTTCAGGGCTGGGCCCTTCCTTGTGGGAGAAGGAGCTGGACATTTGCCTTTTCGGCAAGAGGCTCTGCCGCGGCCGAATGCCATGAGATGTTGCGTCTCTGGGAAAGCACAGATCCCCACTGCTGTTGTACCTGTAGGTAGGGCTGCAAGGGTAAATGAAGAGCAGCAAGAGCTTTCAGGGCTGGGCCCTTCCTTGTGGGAGAAGGAGCCGGACGTTTGCGTTTTCGGCAAGAGGCTCTGCCGCGGCCGAGCGCCATGAGATGTTGCGTCTCTGGGAAAGCACAGATCCCCACTGCTATTGTGCCTGTAGATAGGGCGCCAAGGCACCGTGAAGAGCAGCAAGAGCTTTCAGGGCTGGGCCCTTCCTTGTGGGAGAAGGAGCCGGACGTTTGCCTTTTCGGCAAGAGGCTCTGCCGCGGCTGAGCGCCATGAGATGTTGCGTCTCTGGGAAAGCACAGATCCCCACTGCTGTTGTGCCCGTAGATACGGCGCCAAGGGTAGGTGAAGAGCAGCAAGAGCTTTCAGGGCTGGGCCCTTCCTTGTGGGAGAAGGAGCCGGACGTTTGCCTTTTCGGCAAGAGGCTCTGCCGCGGCCGAGCGCCATGAGATGTTGCGTCTCTGGGAAAGCACAGATCCCCACTGCTGTTGTGCCTGTAGATAGGGCGCCAAGGGTAGGTGAAGAGCAGCAAGAGCTTTCAG
Source organism: Harpia harpyja (assembly GCF_026419915.1). NCBI lineage: Eukaryota > Metazoa > Chordata > Aves > Accipitriformes > Accipitridae > Harpia > Harpia harpyja. The sequence goes on along the minus strand of NW_026293167.1, from coordinate 108,932 downwards.
GGCTGGGCCCTTCCTTGTGGGAGAAGGAGCCGGACGTTTGCCTTTTCGGCAAGAGGCTCTGCCGCGGCGGAGCGCCATGAGATGTTGCGTCTCTGGGAAAGCACAGATCCCCACTGCTCTTGTGCCTGTAGGTAGGGCGCCAAGGCACCGTGAAGAGCAGCAACAGCTTTCAGGGCTGGGCCCTTCCTTGTGGGAGAAGGAGCCGGACGTTTGCCTTTTCGGCAAGAGGTTCTGCCGTAGCCGAGCGCCATGAGATGTTGCATCTCTGGGAAAGCACAGATCCCCACTGCCGCTGTGCCTGTAGGTAGGGCGCCAAGGCACCGTGAGGAGCAGCAAGAGCTTTCAGGTCTGGGCCCTTCCTTGTGGGAGAAGGAGCCGGACGTTTGCCTTTTCGGCAAGAGGTTCTGCCGCAGCCGAGCGCCATGAGATGTTGCGTCTCTGGGAAAGCACAGATCCCCACTGCTGTTGTGCCTGTAGGTAGGGCGCCAAGGTACAGTGAAGAGCAGGAACAGCTATCAGGGCTGGGCCCTTCCGTGTGGGAGAAGGAGCTGGACGTTTGCCTTTTCGGCAAGAGGCTCTGCCGCGGCCGAGCGCCATGAGATGTCGCGTCTCTGGGAAAGCACAGATCCCCAGTGCTGTTGTGCCTGTAGATAGGGCACCAAGGTACAGTGAAGAGCAGGAACAGATTTCAGGGCTGGGCTCTTCCTTGTGGGAGAAGGAGCTGGACATTTGCCTTTTCAGCAAGAGTCTCTGCCGCGGCCGAGCGCCATGAGATGTTGCATCTCTGGGAAAGCACAGATCCCCACTGCTGTTGTACCTCTAGGTAGGGCTGCAAGGGTAGTTGAAGAGCACCAAGAGCTTTCAGGGCTGGGCCCTTCCTTGTGGGAGAAGGAGCCGGACGTTTGCCTTTTCGGCAAGAGGCTCTGCCGCGGCCGAGCGCCATGAGATGTTGCGTCTCTGGGAAAGCACAGATCCCCACTGCTGCTGTGCCTGTAGATAGGGCGCCAAGGCACCGTGAAGAGCAGCAAGAGCTTTGAGGGCTGGGCCCTTCCTTGTGGGAGAAGGAGCCGGACGTTTGCCTTTTCGGCAAGAGGCTCTGCCGCGGCCGAGCGCCATGAGATGTTGCGTCTCTGGGAAAGCACAGATCCCCACTGCTGTTGTGCCTGTAGATAGGGCGCCAAGGCACCGTGAAGAGCAGCAAGAGCTTTCAGGGCTGGGCCCTTCCTTGTGGGAGAAGGAGCCGGACGTTTGCCTTTTCGGCAAGAGGCTCTGCCGCGGCCGAGCGCCATGAGATGTTGCGTCTCTGGGAAAGCACAGATCCCCACTGCTCTTGTGCCTGTAGATAGGGCACCAAGGGTAGGTGAAGAGCAGCAAGAGCTTTCAGGGCTGGGCCCTTCCTTGTGGGAGAAGGAGCCGGACGTTTGCCTTTTCGGCAAGAGGCTCTGCCGCGGCTGAGCGCCATGAGATGTTGCGTCTCTGGGAAAGCACAGATCCCCACTTCTGTTGTGCCCGTAGATACGGCGCCAAGGGTAGGTGAAGAGCAGCAAGAGCTTTCAGGGCTGGGCCCTTCCTTGTGGGAGAAGGAGCCGGACGTTTGCCTTTTTGGCAAGAGGCTCTGCCGCGGCCGAGCGCCATGAGATGTTGCGTCTCTGGGAAAGCACAGATCCCCACTGCTGTTGTACCTGTAGGTAGGGCTGCAAGGGTAGGTGAAGAGCAGCAACAGCTTTCAGGGCTGGGCCCTTCCTTGTGGGAGAAGGAGCCGGACGTTTGCCTTTTCGGCAAGAGGCACTGCCGCCGCCGAGCGCCATGAGATGTTGCGTCTCTGGGAAAGCACAGATCCCCAGTGCTGTTGTACACGTAGATAGGGCGCCAAGGCACCGTGAAGAGCAGCAAGAGGTTTGAGGGCTGGGCCCTTCCTTGTGGGAGAAGGAGCCGGACGTTTGCCTTTTCGGCAAGAGGCTCTGCCGCGGCCGAGCGCCATGAGATGTTGCGTCTCTGGGAAAGCACAGATCCCCACTGCTGCTGTGCCTGTAGATACGGCGCCAAGGCACCAAGAGCAGCAACAGCTTTCAGGGCTGGGCCCTTCCTTGTGGGAGAAGGAGGCGGACGTTTGCCTTTTCGGCAAGAGGCTCTGCCGCGGCCGAGCGCCATGAGATGTTGCGTCTCTGGGAAAGCACAGATCCCCACTGCTGTTGTGCCTGTAGATAGGGCGCCAAGGCACCGTGAAGAGCAGCAAGAGCTTTCAGGGCTGGGCCCTTCCTTGTGGGAGAAGGAGCCGGACGTTTGCCTTTTCGGCAAGAGGCTCTGCCGCGGCCGAGCGCCATGAGATGTTGCGTCTCTGGGAAAGCACAGATCCCCACTGCTGTTGTGCCTGTAGATAGGGCGCCAAGGCACCGTGAAGAGCAGCAACAGCTTTCAGGGCTGGGCCCTTCCTTGTGGGAGAAGGAGCCGGACGTTTGCCTTTTCGGCAAGAGGCTCTGCCGCGGCCGAGCGCCATGAGATGTTGTGTCTCTGGGATAGCACAGATCCCCAGTGCTGCTGTGCCTGTAGATAGGGCGCCAAGGCACCGTGAAGAGCAGCAAGAGCTTTCAGGGCTGGGCCCTTCCTTGTGGGAGAAGGAGCCGGACGTTTGCCTTTTCGGCAAGAGGCGCTTCCGCGGCCTAGCGCCATGAGATGTTGCATCTCTGGGAAAGCACAGATCCCCACTGCTGTTGTGCCTGTAGATAGAGCGCCAAGGCACCATGAAGAGCAGCAAGAGCTTTGAGGGCTGGGCCCTTCCTTGTGGGAGAAGGAGCCGGACGTTTGCCTTTTCGGCCAGAGGCTCTGCCGCGCCCGAGCGCCATGAGATGTTGCGTCTCTGGGAAAGCACAGATCCCCACTGCTCTTGTGCCTGTAGACAGGGCGCCAAGGCACCGTGAAGAGCAGCAAGAGCTTTCAGGGCTGGGCCCTTCCTTGTGGGAGAAGGAGCCGGACGTTTGCCTTTTCGGCAAGAGGCTCTGCCGCGGCCGAGCGCCATGAGATGTTGAGTCTCTGGGAAAGCACAGATCCCCACTGCTGTTGTGCCTGTAGATAGGGCGCCAAGGCACCGTGAAGAGCAGCAAGAGCTTTCAGGGCTCGGCCCTTCCTTGTGGGAGAAGGAGCCGGACGTTTGCCTTTTCGGCAAGAGGCTCTGCCGCGGCCGAGCGCCATGAGATGTTGCGTCTCTGGGAAAGCACAGATCCCCACTGCTGTTGTGCCTGTAGATAGGGCGCCAAGGGTAGGTGAAGAGCAGCAAGAGCTTTCAGGGCTGGGCCCTTCCTTGTGGGAGAAGGAGCCGGACGTTTGCCTTTTCGGCAAGAGGCTCTGCCGTGGCCGAGCGCCATGAGATGTTGCGTCTCTGGGAAAGCACAGATCCCCAGTGCTGTTGTGCCTGTAGATAGGGCGCCAAGGGTAGGTGAAGAGCAGCAAGAGCTTTCAGGGCTGGGCCCTTCCTTGTGGGAGAAGGAGCCGGACGTTTGCCTTTTCGGCAAGAGGCTCTGCCGCGGCCGAGCGCCATGAGATGTTGTGTCTCTGGGATAGCACAGATCCCCACTGCTGCTGTGCCTGTAGATAGGGCCCCAAGGCACCGTGAAGAGCAGCAAGAGCTTTCAGGGCTGGGCCCTTCCTTGTGGGAGAAGGAGGCGGACGTTTGCCTTTTCGGCAAGAGGCGCTTCCGCGGCCTAGCGCCATGAGAGGTTGCATCTCTGGAAAAGCACAGATCCCCACTGCTGTTGTGCTTGTAGATAGAGCGCCAAGGCACAGTGAAGAGCAGCAAGAGCTTTCAGGGCTGGGCCCTTCCTTGTGGGAGAAGGAGCCGGACGTTTGCCTGTTCGGCAAGAGGCACTGCCGCGGCCGAGCGCCATGAGATGTTGCGTCTCTGGGAAAGCACAGATCCCCAGTGCTGTTGTACACGTAGATAGGGCGCCAAGGCACCGTGAAGAGCAGCAAGAGCTTTCAGGGCTGGGCCCTTCCTTGTGGGAGAAGGAGCCGGACGTTTGCCTTTTGGGCAAGAGGCTCTGCCGCGGCCGAGCGCCATGAGATGTTGCGTCTCTGGGAAAGCACAGATCCCCACTGCTGCTGTGCCTATAGATAGGGCGCCAAGGCACCGTGAAGAGCAGCAAGAGCTTTCAGGGCTGGGCCCTTCCTTGTGGGAGAAGGAGGCGGACGTTTGCCTTTTCGGCAAGAGGATCTCCCGCGGCAGAGCGCCATGAGATGTTGCGTCTCTGGGAAAGCACAGATCCCCACTGCTCTTGTGCCTGTAGATAGGGCGCCAAGGCACCGTGAAGAGCAGCAAGAGCTTTCAGGGCTGGGCCCTTCCTTGTGGGAGAAGGAGCCGGACGTTTGCCTTTTTGGCAAGAGGCTCTGCCGCGGCTGAGCGCCATGAGATGTTGCGTCTCTGGGAAAGCACAGATCCCCACTGCTGTTGTGCCTGTAGGTAGGGCGCCAAGGCACCCTGAAGAGCAGCAAGAGCTTTCAGGGCTGGGCCCTTCCTTGTGGGAGAAGGAGGCGGACGTTTGCCTTTTCGGCAAGAGGCTCTGCCGCGGCCGAGCGCCATGAGATGTTGCGTCTCTGGGAAAGCACAGATCCCCACTGCTGTTGTACCTGTAGGTAGGGCTGCAAGGGTAGGTGAAGAGCAGCAACAGCTTTCAGGGCTGGGCCCTTCCTTGTGGGAGAAGGAGCCGGACGTTTGCCTTTTCGGCAAGAGGCACTGCCGCGGCCGAGCGCCATGAGATGTTGCGTCTCTGGGAAAGCACAGATCCCCAGTGCTGTTGTACACGTAGATAGGGCGCCAAGGCACCGTGAAGAGCAGCAAGAGCTTTCAGGGCTGGGCCCTTCCTTGTGGGAGAAGGAGCCGGACGTTTGCCTTTTCGGCAAGAGGCTCTGCCGCGGCCGAGCGCCATGAGATGTTGCGTCTCTGGGAAAGCACAGATCCCCACTGCTGCTGTGCCTATAGATAGGGCGCCAAGGCACCGTGAAGAGCAGCAAGAGCTTTCAGGGCTGGGCCCTTCCTTGTGGGAGAAGGAGGCAGACGTTTGCCTTTTCGGCAAGAGGCTCTGCCGCGGCCGAGCGCCATGAGATGTTGCGTCTCTGGGAAAGCACAGATCCCCACTGCTGTTGTGCCTGTAGATAGGGCGCCAAGGCACCGTGAAGAGCAGCAACAGCTTTCAGGGCTGGGCCCTTCCTTGTGGGAGAAGGTGGCGGACGTTTGCCTTTTCGGCAAGAGGCTCTGCCGCGGCTGAGCGCCATGAGATGTTGCGTCTCTGGGAAAGCACAGATCCCCAGTGCTCTTGTGCCTGTAGACAGGGCGCCAAGGCACCGTGAAGAGCAGCAAGAGCTTTCAGGGCTGGGCCCTTCCTTGTGGGAGAAGGAGCCGGACGTTTGCGTTTTCGGCAAGAGGCTCTGCCGCGGCCGAGCGCCATGAGATGTTGAGTCTCTGGGAAAGCACAGATCCCCACTGCTGTTGTGCCTGTAGATAGGGCGCCAAGGCACCCTGAAGAGCAGCAAGAGCTTTGAGGGCTGGGCCCTTCCTTGTGGGAGAAGGAGCCGGACGTTTGCCTTTTCGGCAAGAGGCTCTGCCGCGGCCGAGCGCCATGAGATGTTGCGTCTCTGGGAAAGCACAGATCCCCACTGCTGTTGTGCCTGTAGATAGGGCGCCAAGGCACCGTGAAGAGCAACAACATCTTTCAGGGCTGGGCCCTTCCTTGTGGGAGAAGGAGCCGGACGTTTGCCTTTTCGGCAAGAGGCTCTGCCGCGGCTGAGCGCCATGAGATGTTGCGTCTCTGGGAAAGCACAGATCCCCACTGCTCTTGTGCCTGTAGATACGGCGCCAAGGGTAGGTGAAGAGCAGCAAGAGCTTTCAGGGCTGGGCCCTTCCTTGTGGGAGAAGGAGCCGGACGTTTGCCTTTTGGGCAAGAGGATCTCCCGCGGCCGAGCGCCATGAGATGTTGCGTCGCTGGGAAAGCACAGATCCCCACTGCTGTTGTGCCTGTAGATAGGGCGCCAAGGCACCGTGAAGAGCAGCAAGAGCTTTCAGGGCTGGGCCCTTCCTTGTGGGAGAAGGAGCCGGACGTTTGCCTTTTGGGCAAGAGGATCTCCCGCGGCCGACCGCCATGAGATGTTGCGTCTCTGGGAAAGCACAGATCCCCACTGCTGTTGTGCCTGTAGATAGGGTTCCAAGGTACAGTGAAAAGCAGGAACAGCTTTCAGGGCTGTGCCCTTCTGTGTGGGAGGAGGAGCTGGACGTTTGCCTTTTCGGCAAGAGGCTCTGCCACGGCCGAGCGCCATGAGATGTTGCATCTCTGGGAAAGCACAGATCCCCACTGCTGTTGTGCCTGTAGATAGGGCGCCAAGGCACCCTGAAGAGCAGCAAGAGCTTTCAGGGCTGGGCCCTTCCTTGTGGAGAAGGAGGCGGTCGTTTGCTTTTTCGGCAAGAGGCTCTGCCGCGGCCGAGCGCCATGAGATGTTGCGTCTCTGGGAAAGCACAGATCCCCACTGCTGTTGTGCCTGTAGATAGGGCGCCAAGGTACCGTGAAGAGCAGCAAGAGCTTTCAGGGCTGGGCCCTTCCGTGTGGGAGAAGGAGCTGGACGTTTGCCTTTTCGGCAAGAGGCTCTGCCGCGGCCGAGCGCCGTGAGATGTTGCATCTCTGGGAAAGCACAGATCCCCACTGCTGTTGTGCCTGTAGATAGGGCGCCAAGGGTAGGTGAAGAGCAGCAACAGCTTTCAGGGCTGGGCCCTTCCTTGTGGGAGAAGGAGCCGGACGTTTGCCTTTTCGGCAAAAGGCTCTGCCGCGGCCGAGCGCCATGAGATGTTGCGTCTCTGGGAAAGCACAGATCCCCACTGCTGTTGTGCCAGTAGATAGGGCGCCAAGGCACCGTGAAGAGCAGCAAGAGCTTTCAGGGCTCGGCCCTTCCTTGTGGGAGAAGGAGCCGGACGTTTGCCTTTTCGGCAAGAGGCTCTGCCGCGGCGGAGCGCCATGAGATGTTGCGTCTCTGGGAAAGCACAGATCCCCACTGCTGTTGTACCTGTAGGTAGGGCTGCAAGGGAAGGTGAAGAGCAGCAAGAGCTTTCAGGGCTGGGCCCTTCCTTGTGGGAGAAGGAGCCGGACGTTTGCCTTTTCGGCAAGAGGCGCTTCCGCGGCCGAGCGCCATGAGATGTTGCATCTCTGGGAAAGCACAGATCCCCACTGCTGTTGTGCCTGTAGATAGGGTGCCAAGGCACCGTGAAGAGCAGCAAGAGCTTTCAGGGCTGGGCCCTTCCTTGTGGGAGAAGGAGCCGGACGTTTGCCTTTTCGGCAAGAGGCTCTGCCGCGGCCGAGCGCCATGAGATGTTGAGTCTCTGGGAAAGCACAGATCCCCACTGCTGTTGTGCCTGTTGATAGGGCGCCAAGGGTAGGTGAAGAGCAGCAAGAGCTTTCAGGGCCGGGCCCTTCCTTGTGGGAGAAGGAGCCGGACGTTTGCTTTTTCGGCAAGAGGCTCTGCCGCGGCCGAGCGCCATGAGATGTTGCGTCTCTGGGAAAGCACAGATCCCCACTGCTGTTGTGCCTGTAGATAGGGCGCCAAGGTACCGTGAAGAGCAGCAACAGCTTTCATGGCTGTGCCCTTCTGTGTGGGAGAAGGAGCTGGACGTTTGCCTTTTCGGCAAGAGGCTCTGCCGCGGAAGAGCGCCATGAGATGTTGCATCTCTGGGAAAGCACAGATCCCCACTGCTGTTGTGCCTGTAGGTAGGGCGCCAAGGCACCGTGAAGAGCAGCAAGAGCTTTCAGGGCTGGGCCCTTCCTTGTGGAGAAGGAGGCGGTCGTTTGCTTTTTCGGCAAGAGGCTCTGCCGCGGCCGAGCGCCATGAGATGTTGCGTCTCTGGGAAAGCACAGATCCCCACTGCTGTTGTGCCTGTAGATAGGGCGCCAAGGCACCGTGAAGAGCAGCAACAGCTTTCAGGGCTGGGCCCTTCCTTGTGGGAGAAGGAGCCGGACGTTTTCCTTTTCGGCAAGAGGCTCTGCCGCGGCCGAGCGCCATGAGATGTTGCGTCTCTGGGAAAGCACAGATCCCCACTGCTGTTGTGCCAGTAGATAGGGCGCCAAGGTTAGGTGAAGAGCAGCAAGAGCTTTCAGGGCTGGGCCCTTCCTTGTGGGAGAAGGAGCCGGACGTTTGCCTTTTCGGCAAGAGGCGCTTCCGCGGCTGAGCGCCATGAGATGTTGCGTCTCTGGGAAAGCACAGATCCCCACTGCTGTTGTGCCAGTATATAGGGCGCCAAGGCACCGTGAAGAGCAGCAAGAGCTTTCAGGGCTGGGCCCTTCCTTGTGGGAGAAGGAGCCGGACGTTTGCCTTTTCGGCAAGAGGCTCTGCCGCGGCCGAGCGCCATGAGATGTTGCGTCTCTGGGAAAGCACAGATCCCCACTGCTGTTGTACCTGTAGGTAGGGCTGCAAGGGTAGGTGAAGAGCAGCAAGAGCTTTCAGGGCTGGGCCCTTCCTTGTGGGAGAAGGAGCCGGACGTTTGCCTTTTCGGCAAGAGGCTCTGCCGCGGCCGAGCGCCATGAGATGTTGCGTCTCTGGGAAAGCACAGATCCCCACTGCTGCTGTGCCTGTAGATACGGCGCCAAGGCACCAAGAGCAGCAACAGCTTTCAGGGCTGGGCCCTTCCTTGTGGGAGAAGGAGGCGGACGTTTGCCTTTTCGGCAAGAGGCTCTGCCGCGGCCGAGCGCCATGAGATGTTGCGTCTCTGGGAAAGCACAGATCCCCACTGCTGTTGTGCCTGTAGATAGGGCGCCAAGGCACCGTGAAGAGCAGCAAGAGCTTTCAGGGCTGGGCCCTTCCTTGTGGGAGAAGGAGCCGGACGTTTGCCTTTTCGGCAAGAGGCTCTGCCGCGGCCGAGCGCCATGAGATGTTGCGTCTCTGGGAAAGCACAGATCCCCACTGCTGTTGTGCCTGTAGATAGGGCGCCAAGGCACCGTGAAGAGCAGCAACAGCTTTCAGGGCTGGGCCCTTCCTTGTGGGAGAAGGAGCCGGACGTTTGCCTTTTCGGCAAGAGGCTCTGCCGCGGCCGAGCGCCATGAGATGTTGTGTCTCTGGGATAGCACAGATCCCCAGTGCTGCTGTGCCTGTAGATAGGGCGCCAAGGCACCGTGAAGAGCAGCAAGAGCTTTCAGGGCTGGGCCCTTCCTTGTGGGAGAAGGAGCCGGACGTTTGCCTTTTCGGCAAGAGGCGCTTCCGCGGCCTAGCGCCATGAGATGTTGCATCTCTGGGAAAGCACAGATCCCCACTGCTGTTGTGCCTGTAGATAGAGCGCCAAGGCACCATGAAGAGCAGCAAGAGCTTTGAGGGCTGGGCCCTTCCTTGTGGGAGAAGGAGCCGGACGTTTGCCTTTTCGGCAAGAGGCTCTGCCGCGGAGGAGCGCCATGAGATGTTGCGTCTCTGGGAAAGCACAGATCCCCACTGCTCTTGTGCCTGTAGACAGGGCGCCAAGGCACCGTGAAGAGCAGCAAGAGCTTTCAGGGCTGGGCCCTTCCTTGTGGGAGAAGGAGCCGGACGTTTGCCTTTTCGGCAAGAGGCTCTGCCGCGGCCGAGCGCCATGAGATGTTGAGTCTCTGGGAAAGCACAGATCCCCACTGCTGTTGTGCCTGTAGATAGGGCGCCAAGGCACCGTGAAGAGCAGCAAGAGCTTTCAGGGCTCGGCCCTTCCTTGTGGGAGAAGGAGCCGGACGTTTGCCTTTTCGGCAAGAGGCTCTGCCGCGGCCGAGCGCCATGAGATGTTGCGTCTCTGGGAAAGCACAGATCCCCACTGCTCTTGTGCCTGTAGATAGGGCGCCAAGGCACCGTGAAGAGCAACAACATCTTTCAGGGCTGGGCCCTTCCTTGTGGGAGAAGGAGCCGGACGTTTGCCTTTTCGGCAAGAGGCTCTGCCGCGGCCGAGCGCCATGAGATGTTGCGTCTCTGGGAAAGCACAGATCCCCACTGCTGTTGTGCCTGTAGATAGGGCGCCAAGGGTAGGTGAAGAGCAGCAAGAGCTTTCAGGGCTGGGCCCTTCCTTGTGGGAGAAGGAGCCGGACGTTTGCCTTTTCGGCAAGAGGCTCTGCCGTGGCCGAGCGCCATGAGATGTTGCGTCTCTGGGAAAGCACAGATCCCCAGTGCTGTTGTGCCTGTAGATAGGGCGCCAAGGGTAGGTGAAGAGCAGCAAGAGCTTTCAGGGCTGGGCCCTTCCTTGTGGGAGAAGGAGCCGGACGTTTGCCTTTTCGGCAAGAGGCTCTGCCGCGGCCGAGCGCCATGAGATGTTGTGTCTCTGGGATAGCACAGATCCCCACTGCTGCTGTGCCTGTAGATAGGGCCCCAAGGCACCGTGAAGAGCAGCAAGAGCTTTCAGGGCTGGGCCCTTCCTTGTGGGAGAAGGAGGCGGACGTTTGCCTTTTCGGCAAGAGGCGCTTCCGCGGCCTAGCGCCATGAGATGTTGCATCTCTGGAAAAGCACAGATCCCCACTGCTGTTGTGCTTGTAGATAGAGCGCCAAGGCACAGTGAAGAGCAGCAAGAGCTTTCAGGGCTGGGCCCTTCCTTGTGGGAGAAGGAGCCGGACGTTTGCCTGTTCGGCAAGAGGCACTGCCGCGGCCGAGCGCCATGAGATGTTGCGTCTCTGGGAAAGCACAGATCCCCAGTGCTGTTGTACACGTAGATAGGGCGCCAAGGCACCGTGAAGAGCAGCAAGAGCTTTCAGGGCTGGGCCCTTCCTTGTGGGAGAAGGAGCCGGACGTTTGCCTTTTGGGCAAGAGGCTCTGCCGCGGCCGAGCGCCATGAGATGTTGCGTCTCTGGGAAAGCACAGATCCCCACTGCTGCTGTGCCTATAGATAGGGCGCCAAGGCACCGTGAAGAGCAGCAAGAGCTTTCAGGGCTGGGCCCTTCCTTGTGGGAGAAGGAGGCGGACGTTTGCCTTTTCGGCAAGAGGATCTCCCGCGGCAGAGCGCCATGAGATGTTGCGTCTCTGGGAAAGCACAGATCCCCACTGCTCTTGTGCCTGTAGATAGGGCGCCAAGGCACCGTGAAGAGCAGCAAGAGCTTTCAGGGCTGGGCCCTTCCTTGTGGGAGAAGGAGCCGGACGTTTGCCTTTTTGGCAAGAGGCTCTGCCGCGGCTGAGCGCCATGAGATGTTGCGTCTCTGGGAAAGCACAGATCCCCACTGCTGTTGTGCCTGTAGGTAGGGCGCCAAGGCACCCTGAAGAGCAGCAAGAGCTTTCAGGGCTGGGCCCTTCCTTGTGGGAGAAGGAGGCGGACGTTTGCCTTTTCGGCAAGAGGCTCTGCCGCGGCCGAGCGCCATGAGATGTTGCGTCTCTGGGAAAGCACAGATCCCCACTGCTGTTGTACCTGTAGGTAGGGCTGCAAGGGTAGGTGAAGAGCAGCAACAGCTTTCAGGGCTGGGCCCTTCCTTGTGGGAGAAGGAGCCGGACGTTTGCCTTTTCGGCAAGAGGCTCTGCCGCGGCCGAGCGCCATGAGATGTTGCGTCTCTGGGAAAGCACAGATCCCCACTGCTGCTGTGCCTATAGATAGGGCGCCAAGGCACCGTGAAGAGCAGCAAGAGCTTTCAGGGCTGGGCCCTTCCTTGTGGGAGAAGGAGGCAGACGTTTGCCTTTTCGGCAAGAGGCACTGCCGCGGCCCGAGCGCCATGAGATGTTGCGTCTCTGGGAAAGCACAGATCCCCAGTGCTGTTGTACACGTAGATAGGGCGCCAAGGCACCGTGAAGAGCAGCAAGAGCTTTCAGGGCTGGGCCCTTCCTTGTGGGAGAAGGAGCCGGACGTTTGCCTTTTCGGCAAGAGGCTCTGCCGCGGCCGAGCGCCATGAGATGTTGCGTCTCTGGGAAAGCACAGATCCCCACTGCTGCTGTGCCTATAGATAGGGCGCCAAGGCACCGTGAAGAGCAGCAAGAGCTTTCAGGGCTGGGCCCTTCCTTGTGGGAGAAGGAGGCAGACGTTTGCCTTTTCGGCAAGAGGCTCTGCCGCGGCCGAGCGCCATGAGATGTTGCGTCTCTGGGAAAGCACAGATCCCCACTGCTGTTGTGCCTGTAGATAGGGCGCCAAGGCACCGTGAAGAGCAGCAACAGCTTTCAGGGCTGGGCCCTTCCTTGTGGGAGAAGGAGGCGGACGTTTGCCTTTTCGGCAAGAGGCTCTGCCGCGGCTGAGCGCCATGAGATGTTGCGTCTCTGGGAAAGCACAGATCCCCAGTGCTCTTGTGCCTGTAGACAGGGCGCCAAGGCACCGTGAAGAGCAGCAAGAGCTTTCAGGGCTGGGCCCTTCCTTGTGGGAGAAGGAGCCGGACGTTTGCGTTTTCGGCAAGAGGCTCTGCCGCGGCCGAGCGCCATGAGATGTTGAGTCTCTGGGAAAGCACAGATCCCCACTGCTGTTGTGCCTGTAGATAGGGCGCCAAGGCACCCTGAAGAGCAGCAAGAGCTTTGAGGGCTGGGCCCTTCCTTGTGGGAGAAGGAGCCGGACGTTTGCCTTTTCGGCAAGAGGCTCTGCCGCGGCCGAGCGCCATGAGATGTTGCGTCTCTGGGAAAGCACAGATCCCCACTGCTGTTGTGCCTGTAGATAGGGCGCCAAGGCACCGTGAAGAGCAACAACATCTTTCAGGGCTGGGCCCTTCCTTGTGGGAGAAGGAGCCGGACGTTTGCCTTTTCGGCAAGAGGCTCTGCCGCGGCTGAGCGCCATGAGATGTTGCGTCTCTGGGAAAGCACAGATCCCCACTGCTCTTGTGCCTGTAGATACGGCGCCAAGGGTAGGTGAAGAGCAGCAAGAGCTTTCAGGGCTGGGCCCTTCCTTGTGGGAGAAGGAGCCGGACGTTTGCCTTTTGGGCAAGAGGATCTCCCGCGGCCGAGCGCCATGAGATGTTGCGTCGCTGGGATAGCACAGATCCCCAGTGCTGCTGTGCCTGTAGATAGGGCGCCAAGGCACCGTGAAGAGCAGCAAGAGCTTTCAGGGCTGGGCCCTTCCTTGTGGGAGAAGGAGCCGGACGTTTGCCTTTTCGGCAAGAGGCGCTTCCGCGGCCTAGCGCCATGAGATGTTGCATCTCTGGGAAAGCACAGATCCCCACTGCTGTTGTGCCTGTAGATAGAGCGCCAAGGCACCATGAAGAGCAGCAAGAGCTTTGAGGGCTGGGCCCTTCCTTGTGGGAGAAGGAGCCGGACGTTTGCCTTTTCGGCAAGAGGCTCTGCCGCGGAGGAGCGCCATGAGATGTTGCGTCTCTGGGAAAGCACAGATCCCCACTGCTCTTGTGCCTGTAGACAGGGCGCCAAGGCACCGTGAAGAGCAGCAAGAGCTTTCAGGGCTGGGCCCTTCCTTGTGGGAGAAGGAGCCGGACGTTTGCCTTTTCGGCAAGAGGCTCTGCCGCGGCCGAGCGCCATGAGATGTTGAGTCTCTGGGAAAGCACAGATCCCCACTGCTGTTGTGCCTGTAGATAGGGCGCCAAGGCACCGTGAAGAGCAGCAAGAGCTTTCAGGGCTCGGCCCTTCCTTGTGGGAGAAGGAGCCGGACGTTTGCCTTTTCGGCAAGAGGCTCTGCCGCGGCCGAGCGCCATGAGATGTTGCGTCTCTGGGAAAGCACAGATCCCCACTGCTCTTGTGCCTGTAGATAGGGCGCCAAGGCACCGTGAAGAGCAACAACATCTTTCAGGGCTGGGCCCTTCCTTGTGGGAGAAGGAGCCGGACGTTTGCCTTTTCGGCAAGAGGCTCTGCCGCGGCCGAGCGCCATGAGATGTTGCGTCTCTGGGAAAGCACAGATCCCCACTGCTGTTGTGCCTGTAGATAGGGCGCCAAGGGTAGGTGAAGAGCAGCAAGAGCTTTCAGGGCTGGGCCCTTCCTTGTGGGAGAAGGAGCCGGACGTTTGCCTTTTCGGCAAGAGGCTCTGCCGTGGCCGAGCGCCATGAGATGTTGCGTCTCTGGGAAAGCACAGATCCCCAGTGCTGTTGTGCCTGTAGATAGGGCGCCAAGGGTAGGTGAAGAGCAGCAAGAGCTTTCAGGGCTGGGCCCTTCCTTGTGGGAGAAGGAGCCGGACGTTTGCCTTTTCGGCAAGAGGCTCTGCCGCGGCCGAGCGCCATGAGATGTTGTGTCTCTGGGATAGCACAGATCCCCACTGCTGCTGTGCCTGTAGATAGGGCCCCAAGGCACCGTGAAGAGCAGCAAGAGCTTTCAGGGCTGGGCCCTTCCTTGTGGGAGAAGGAGGCGGACGTTTGCCTTTTCGGCAAGAGGCGCTTCCGCGGCCTAGCGCCATGAGATGTTGCATCTCTGGAAAAGCACAGATCCCCACTGCTGTTGTGCTTGTAGATAGAGCGCCAAGGCACAGTGAAGAGCAGCAAGAGCTTTCAGGGCTGGGCCCTTCCTTGTGGGAGAAGGAGCCGGACGTTTGCCTGTTCGGCAAGAGGCACTGCCGCGGCCGAGCGCCATGAGATGTTGCGTCTCTGGGAAAGCACAGATCCCCAGTGCTGTTGTACACGTAGATAGGGCGCCAAGGCACCGTGAAGAGCAGCAAGAGCTTTCAGGGCTGGGCCCTTCCTTGTGGGAGAAGGAGCCGGACGTTTGCCTTTTGGGCAAGAGGCTCTGCCGCGGCCGAGCGCCATGAGATGTTGCGTCTCTGGGAAAGCACAGATCCCCACTGCTGCTGTGCCTATAGATAGGGCGCCAAGGCACCGTGAAGAGCAGCAAGAGCTTTCAGGGCTGGGCCCTTCCTTGTGGGAGAAGGAGGCGGACGTTTGCCTTTTCGGCAAGAGGATCTCCCGCGGCAGAGCGCCATGAGATGTTGCGTCTCTGGGAAAGCACAGATCCCCACTGCTCTTGTGCCTGTAGATAGGGCGCCAAGGCACCGTGAAGAGCAGCAAGAGCTTTCAGGGCTGGGCCCTTCCTTGTGGGAGAAGGAGCCGGACGTTTGCCTTTTTGGCAAGAGGCTCTGCCGCGGCTGAGCGCCATGAGATGTTGCGTCTCTGGGAAAGCACAGATCCCCACTGCTGTTGTGCCTGTAGGTAGGGCGCCAAGGCACCCTGAAGAGCAGCAAGAGCTTTCAGGGCTGGGCCCTTCCTTGTGGGAGAAGGAGGCGGACGTTTGCCTTTTCGGCAAGAGGCTCTGCCGCGGCCGAGCGCCATGAGATGTTGCGTCTCTGGGAAAGCACAGATCCCCACTGCTGTTGTACCTGTAGGTAGGGCTGCAAGGGTAGGTGAAGAGCAGCAACAGCTTTCAGGGCTGGGCCCTTCCTTGTGGGAGAAGGAGCCGGACGTTTGCCTTTTCGGCAAGAGGCTCTGCCGCGGCCGAGCGCCATGAGATGTTGCGTCTCTGGGAAAGCACAGATCCCCACTGCTGCTGTGCCTATAGATAGGGCGCCAAGGCACCGTGAAGAGCAGCAAGAGCTTTCAGGGCTGGGCCCTTCCTTGTGGGAGAAGGAGGCAGACGTTTGCCTTTTCGGCAAGAGGCACTGCCGCGGCCGAGCGCCATGAGATGTTGCGTCTCTGGGAAAGCACAGATCCCCAGTGCTGTTGTACACGTAGATAGGGCGCCAAGGCACCGTGAAGAGCAGCAAGAGCTTTCAGGGCTGGGCCCTTCCTTGTGGGAGAAGGAGCCGGACGTTTGCCTTTTCGGCAAGAGGCTCTGCCGCGGCCGAGCGCCATGAGATGTTGCGTCTCTGGGAAAGCACAGATCCCCACTGCTGCTGTGCCTATAGATAGGGCGCCAAGGCACCGTGAAGAGCAGCAAGAGCTTTCAGGGCTGGGCCCTTCCTTGTGGGAGAAGGAGGCAGACGTTTGCCTTTTCGGCAAGAGGCTCTGCCGCGGCCGAGCGCCATGAGATGTTGCGTCTCTGGGAAAGCACAGATCCCCACTGCTGTTGTGCCTGTAGATAGGGCGCCAAGGCACCGTGAAGAGCAGCAACAGCTTTCAGGGCTGGGCCCTTCCTTGTGGGAGAAGGAGGCGGACGTTTGCCTTTTCGGCAAGAGGCTCTGCCGCGGCTGAGCGCCATGAGATGTTGCGTCTCTGGGAAAGCACAGATCCCCAGTGCTCTTGTGCCTGTAGACAGGGCGCCAAGGCACCGTGAAGAGCAGCAAGAGCTTTCAGGGCTGGGCCCTTCCTTGTGGGAGAAGGAGCCGGACGTTTGCGTTTTCGGCAAGAGGCTCTGCCGCGGCCGAGCGCCATGAGATGTTGAGTCTCTGGGAAAGCACAGATCCCCACTGCTGTTGTGCCTGTAGATAGGGCGCCAAGGCACCCTGAAGAGCAGCAAGAGCTTTGAGGGCTGGGCCCTTCCTTGTGGGAGAAGGAGCCGGACGTTTGCCTTTTCGGCAAGAGGCTCTGCCGCGGCCGAGCGCCATGAGATGTTGCGTCTCTGGGAAAGCACAGATCCCCACTGCTGTTGTGCCTGTAGATAGGGCGCCAAGGCACCGTGAAGAGCAACAACATCTTTCAGGGCTGGGCCCTTCCTTGTGGGAGAAGGAGCCGGACGTTTGCCTTTTCGGCAAGAGGCTCTGCCGCGGCTGAGCGCCATGAGATGTTGCGTCTCTGGGAAAGCACAGATCCCCACTGCTCTTGTGCCTGTAGATACGGCGCCAAGGGTAGGTGAAGAGCAGCAAGAGCTTTCAGGGCTGGGCCCTTCCTTGTGGGAGAAGGAGCCGGACGTTTGCCTTTTGGGCAAGAGGATCTCCCGCGGCCGAGCGCCATGAGATGTTGCGTCGCTGGGAAAGCACAGATCCCCACTGCTGTTGTGCCTGTAGATAGGGCGCCAAGGCACCGTGAAGAGCAGCAAGAGCTTTCAGGGCTGGGCCCTTCCTTGTGGGAGAAGGAGCCGGACGTTTGCCTTTTGGGCAAGAGGATCTCCCGCGGCCGACCGCCATGAGATGTTGCGTCTCTGGGAAAGCACAGATCCCCACTGCTGTTGTGCCTGTAGATAGGGTTCCAAGGTACAGTGAAAAGCAGGAACAGCTTTCAGGGCTGTGCCCTTCTGTGTGGGAGGAGGAGCTGGACGTTTGCCTTTTCGGCAAGAGGCTCTGCCACGGCCGAGCGCCATGAGATGTTGCATCTCTGGGAAAGCACAGATCCCCACTGCTGTTGTGCCTGTAGATAGGGCGCCAAGGCACCCTGAAGAGCAGCAAGAGCTTTCAGGGCTGGGCCCTTCCTTGTGGAGAAGGAGGCGGTCGTTTGCTTTTTCGGCAAGAGGCTCTGCCGCGGCCGAGCGCCATGAGATGTTGCGTCTCTGGGAAAGCACAGATCCCCACTGCTGTTGTGCCTGTAGATAGGGCGCCAAGGTACCGTGAAGAGCAGCAAGAGCTTTCAGGGCTGGGCCCTTCCGTGTGGGAGAAGGAGCTGGACGTTTGCCTTTTCGGCAAGAGGCTCTGCCGCGGCCGAGCGCCGTGAGATGTTGCATCTCTGGGAAAGCACAGATCCCCACTGCTGTTGTGCCTGTAGATAGGGCGCCAAGGGTAGGTGAAGAGCAGCAACAGCTTTCAGGGCTGGGCCCTTCCTTGTGGGAGAAGGAGCCGGACGTTTGCCTTTTCGGCAAAAGGCTCTGCCGCGGCCGAGCGCCATGAGATGTTGCGTCTCTGGGAAAGCACAGATCCCCACTGCTGTTGTGCCAGTAGATAGGGCGCCAAGGCACCGTGAAGAGCAGCAAGAGCTTTCAGGGCTCGGCCCTTCCTTGTGGGAGAAGGAGCCGGACGTTTGCCTTTTCGGCAAGAGGCTCTGCCGCGGCGGAGCGCCATGAGATGTTGCGTCTCTGGGAAAGCACAGATCCCCACTGCTGTTGTACCTGTAGGTAGGGCTGCAAGGGAAGGTGAAGAGCAGCAAGAGCTTTCAGGGCTGGGCCCTTCCTTGTGGGAGAAGGAGCCGGACGTTTGCCTTTTCGGCAAGAGGCGCTTCCGCGGCCTAGCGCCATGAGATGTTGCGTCTCTGGGAAAGCACAGATCCCCACTGCTGTTGTGCCTGTAGATAGGGCGCCAAGGCACCGTGAAGAGCAGCAAGAGCTTTCAGGGCTGGGCCCTTCCTTGTGGGAGAAGGAGCCGGACGTTTGCCTTTTCGGCAAGAGGCTCTGCCGCGGCCGAGCGCCATGAGATGTTGAGTCTCTGGGAAAGCACAGATCCCCACTGCTGTTGTGCCTGTTGATAGGGCGCCAAGGGTAGGTGAAGAGCAGCAAGAGCTTTCAGGGCCGGGCCCTTCCTTGTGGGAGAAGGAGCCGGACGTTTGCTTTTTCGGCAAGAGGCTCTGCCGCGGCCGAGCGCCATGAGATGTTGCGTCTCTGGGAAAGCACAGATCCCCACTGCTGTTGTGCCTGTAGATAGGGCGCCAAGGTACCGTGAAGAGCAGCAACAGCTTTCATGGCTGTGCCCTTCTATGTGGGAGAAGGAGCTGGACGTTTGCCTTTTCGGCAAGAGGCTCTGCCGCGGAAGAGCGCCATGAGATGTTGCATCTCTGGGAAAGCACAGATCCCCACTGCTGTTGTGCCTGTAGGTAGGGCGCCAAGGCACCGTGAAGAGCAGCAAGAGCTTTCAGGGCTGGGCCCTTCCTTGTGGAGAAGGAGGCGGTCGTTTGCTTTTTCGGCAAGAGGCTCTGCCGCGGCCGAGCGCCATGAGATGTTGCGTCTCTGGGAAAGCACAGATCCCCACTGCTGTTGTGCCTGTAGATAGGGCGCCAAGGCACCGTGAAGAGCAGCAACAGCTTTCAGGGCTGGGCCCTTCCTTGTGGGAGAAGGAGCCGGACGTTTTCCTTTTCGGCAAGAGGCTCTGCCGCGGCCGAGCGCCATGAGATGTTGCGTCTCTGGGAAAGCACAGATCCCCACTGCTGTTGTGCCAGTAGATAGGGCGCCAAGGTTAGGTGAAGAGCAGCAAGAGCTTTCAGGGCTGGGCCCTTCCTTGTGGGAGAAGGAGCCGGACGTTTGCCTTTTCGGCAAGAGGCGCTTCCGCGGCTGAGCGCCATGAGATGTTGCGTCTCTGGGAAAGCACAGATCCCCACTGCTGTTGTGCCAGTAGATAGGGCGCCAAGGCACCGTGAAGAGCAGCAAGAGCTTTCAGGGCTGGGCCCTTCCTTGTGGGAGAAGGAGCCGGACGTTTGCCTTTTCGGCAAGAGGCTCTGCCGCGGCCGAGCGCCATGAGATGTTGCGTCTCTGGGAAAGCACAGATCCCCACTGCTGTTGTACCTGTAGGTAGGGCTGCAAGGGTAGGTGAAGAGCAGCAAGAGCTTTCAGGGCTGGGCCCTTCCTTGTGGGAGAAGGAGCCGGACGTTTGCCTTTTCGGCAAGAGGCTCTGCCGCAGCTGAGCGCCATGAGATTTTGTGTCTCTGGGAAAGCACAGATCCCCACTGCTGCTGTGCCTGTAGATAGGGCGCCAAGGCACCGTGAAGAGCAGCAAGAGCTTTGAGGGCTGGGCCCTTCCTTGTGGGAGAAGGAGCCGGACGTTTGCCTTTTCGGCAAGAGGCGCTTCCGCGGCCTAGCGCCATGAGATGTTGCATCTCTGGGAAAGCACAGATCCCCACTGCTGTTGTGCCTGTAGACAGAGCGCCAAGGCACCGTGAAGAGCAGCAAGAGCTTTCAGGGCTGGGCCCTTCCTTGTGGGAGAAGGAGCCGGACGTTTGCCTTTTCGGCAAGAGGCTCTGCCGCGGCGGAGCGCCATGAGATGTTGCGTCTCTGGGAAAGCACAGATCCCCAGTGCTCTTGTGCCTGTAGACAGGGCGCCAAGGCACCGTGAAGAGCAGCAAGAGCTTTCAGGGCTGGGCCCTTCCTTGTGGGAGAAGGAGCCGGACGTTTGCCTTTTGGGCAAGAGGATCTCCCGCGGCCTAGCGCCATGAGATGTTGCGTCTCTGGGAAAGCACAGATTCCCACTGCTCTTGTGCCTGTAGATAGGGCGCCAAGGCACCGTGAAGAGCAGCAAGAGCTTTCAGGGCTGGGCCCTTCCTTGTGGGAGAAGGAGCCGGACGTATGCCTTTTCGGCAAGAGGCTCTGCCGCGGCCGAGCGCCATGAGATGTTGAGTCTCTGGGAAAGCACAGATCCCCACTGCTGTTGTGCCTGTAGATAGGGCGCCAAGGCACCGTGAAGAGCAGCAAGAGCTTTCAGGGCCGGGCCCTTCCTTGTGGGAGAAGGAGCCGGACGTTTGCCTTTTCGGCAAGAGGCTCTGCCGCGGCGGAGCGCCATGAGATGTTGCGTCTCTGGGAAAGCACAGATCCCCAGTGCTCTTGTGCCTGTAGACAGGGCGCCAAGGCACCGTGAAGAGCAGCAAGAGCTTTCAGGGCTGGGCCCTTCCTTGTGGGAGAAGGAGCCGGACGTTTGCCTTTTCGGCAAGAGGCTCTGCCGCGGCCGAGCGCCATGAGATGTTGCGTCTCTGGGAAAGCACAGATCCCCACTGCTGTTGTGCCTGTAGATAGGGCGCCAAGGCACCGTGAAGAGCAACAACATCTTTCAGGGCTGGGCCCTTCCTTGTGGGAGAAGGAGCCGGACGTTTGCCTTTTCGGCAAGAGGCTCTGCCGCGGCTGAGCGCCATGAGATGTTGCGTCTCTGGGAAAGCACAGATCCCCACTGCTGTTGTGCCTGTAGATAGGGTGCCAAGGGTAGGTGAAGAGCAGCAAGAGCTTTCAGGGCTGGGCCCTTCCTTGTGTTAGAAGGAGCCGGACGTTTGCCTTTTCGGCAAAAGGCTCTGCCGCGGCTGAGCGCCATGAGATGTTGCGTCTCTGGGAAAGCACAGATCCCCACTGCTGTTGTGCCTGTAGATAGGGCGCCAAGGGTAGGTGAAGAGCAGCAAGAGCTTTCAGGGCTGGGCCCTTCCTTGTGGGAGAAGGAGCCGGACGTTTGCCTTTTCGGCAAGAGGCTCTGCCGCGGCCGAGCAGCGTGAGATGTTGCGTCTCTGGGAAAGCACAGATCCCCACTGCTGTTGTGCCTGTAGATAGGGCGCCAAGGGTAGGTGAAGTGCAGCAAGAGCTTTCAGGGCTGGGCCCTTCCTTGTGGGAGAAGGAGCCGGACGTTTGCCTTTTCGGCAAGAGGCTCTGCCACGGCCGAGCGCCATGAGATGTTGTGTCTCTGGGATAGCACAGATCCCCACTGCTGCTGTGCCTGTAGATAGGGCGCCAAGGCACCGTGAAGAGCAGCAAGAGCTTTCAGGGCTGGGCTCTTCCTTGTGGGAGAAGTAGGCGGACGTTTGCCTGTTCGGCAAGAGGCTCTGCCGCGGCCGAGCGCCATGAGATGTTGCGTCTCTGGGAAAGCACAGATCCCCAGTGCTCTTGTGCCTGTAGGTAGGGCGCCAAGGCACCGTGAAGAGCAGCAACAGCTTTCAGGGCTGGGCCCTTCCTTGTGGGAGAAGGAGCCGGACGTTTGCCTTTTGGGCAAGAGGATCTCCCGCGGCGGAGCGCCATGAGATGTTGCGTCTCTGGGAAAGCACAGATCCCCACTGCTGTTGTGCCTGTAGATAGGGCGCCAAGGCACCGTGAAGAGCAGCAAGAGCTTTCAGGGCTGGGCCCTTCCTTGTGGGAGAAGGAGCCGGACGTTTGCCTTTTGGGCAAGAGGATCTCCCGCGGCCGACCGCCATGAGATGTTGCGTCTCTGGGAAAGCACAGATCCCCAGTGCTCTTGTGCCTGTAGATAGGGTTCCAAGGTACAGTGAAAAGCAGGAACAGCTTTCAGGGCTGGGCCCTTCTTTGTGGGAGGAGGAGCTGGACGTTTGCCTTTTCGGCAAGAGGCTCTGCCGCGGCCGAGCGCCATGAGATGTTGCATCTCTGGCAAAGCACAGATCCCCACTGCTGTTGTGCCTGTAGATAGGGCGCCAAGGGTAGGTGAAGAGCAGCAAGAGCTTTCAGGGCTGGGCCCTTCCTTGTGGGAGAAGGAGCCGGACGTTTGCCTTTTGGGCAAGAGGATCTCCCGCGGCCGACCGCCATGAGATGTTGCGTCTCTGGGAAAGCACAGATCCCCACTGCTGTTGTGCCTGTAGATAGGGTTCCAAGGTACAGTGAAAAGCAGGAACAGCTTTCAGGGCTGTGCCCTTCTGTGTGGGAGGAGGAGCTGGACGTTTGCCTTTTCGGCAAGAGGCTCTGCCGCGGCCGAGCGCCATGAGATGTTGCATCTCTGGGAAAGCACAGATCCCCACTGCTGTTGTGCCTGTAGACAGAGCGCCAAGGCACCGTGAAGAGCAGCAAGAGCTTTCAGGGCTGGGCCCTTCCTTGTGGGAGAAGGAGCCGGACGTTTGCCTTTTCGGCAAGAGGCTCTGCCGCGGCGGAGCGCCATGAGATGTTGCGTCTCTGGGAAAGCACAGATCCCCAGTGCTCTTGTGCCTGTAGACAGGGCGCCAAGGCACCGTGAAGAGCAGCAAGAGCTTTCAGGGCTGGGCCCTTCCTTGTGGGAGAAGGAGCCGGACGTTTGCCTTTTGGGCAAGAGGATCTCCCGCGGCCTAGCGCCATGAGATGTTGCGTCTCTGGGAAAGCACAGATCCCCACTGCTGTTGTGCCTGTAGATAGGGCGCCAAGGCACCGTGAAGAGCAGCAAGAGCTTTCAGGGCTGGGCCCTTCCTTGTGGGAGAAGGAGCCGGACGTTTGCCTTTTCGGCAAGAGGCTCTGCCGCGGCCGAGCGCCATGAGATGTTGCGTCTCTGGGAAAGCACAGATCCCCACTGCTGTTGTGCCTGTAGATAGGGCGCCAAGGCACCGTGAAGAGCAACAACATCTTTCAGGGCTGGGCCCTTCCTTGTGGGAGAAGGAGCCGGACGTTTGCCTTTTCGGCAAGAGGCTCTGCCGCGGCTGAGCGCCATGACATGTTGCGTCTCTGGGAAAGCACAGATCCCCACTGCTGTTGTGCCTGTAGATAGGGTGCCAAGGGTAGGTGAAGAGCAGCAAGAGCTTTCAGGGCTGGGCCCTTCCTTGTGGGAGAAGGAGCCGGACGTTTGCCTTTTCGGCAAAAGGCTCTGCCGCGGCTGAGCGCCATGAGATGTTGCGTCTCTGGGAAAGCACAGATCCCCACTGCTCTTGTGCCTGTAGATACGGCGCCAAGGGTAGGTGAAGAGCAGCAAGAGCTTTCAGGGCTGGGCCCTTCCTTGTGGGAGAAGGAGCCGGACGTTTGCCTTTTCGGCAAGAGGCTCTGCCGCGGGCCGAGCAGCGTGAGATGTTGCGTCTCTGGGAAAGCACAGATCCCCACTGCTGTTGTGCCTGTAGATAGGGCGCCAAGGGTAGGTGAAGTGCAGCAAGAGCTTTCAGGGCTGGGCCCTTCCTTGTGGGAGAAGGAGCCGGACGTTTGCCTTTTCGGCAAGAGGCTCTGCCACGGCCGAGCGCCATGAGATGTTGTGTCTCTGGGATAGCACAGATCCCCACTGCTGCTGTGCCTGTAGATAGGGCGCCAAGGCACAGTGAAGAGCAGCAAGAGCTTTCAGGGCTGGGCCCTTCCTTGTGGGAGAAGGAGGCGGACGTTTGCCTGTTCGGCAAGAGGCTCTGCCGCGGCCGAGCGCCATGAGATGTTGCGTCTCTGGGAAAGCACAGATCCCCAGTGCTATTGTGCCTGTAGGTAGGGCGCCAAGGCACCGTGAAGAGCAGCAACAGCTTTCAGGGCTGGGCCCTTCCTTGTGGGAGAAGGAGCCGGACGTTTGCCTTTTCGGCAAGAGGCTCTGCCGCGGCCGAGCGCCATGAGATGTTGCGTCTCTGGGAAAGCACAGATCCCCACTGCTGTTGTGCCTGTAGATAGGGCGCCAAGGCACCGTGAAGAGCAGCAAGAGCTTTCAGGGCTGGGCCCTTCCTTGTGGGAGAAGGATCCGGACGTTTGCCTTTTGGGCAAGAGGATCTATCGCGGCCGAGCGCCATGAGATGTTGCGTCTCTGGGAAAGCACAGATCCCCACTGCTCTTGTGCCTGTAGATAGGGCGCCAAGGCACCGTGAAGAGCAGCAAGAGCTTTCAGGGCTGGGCCCTTCCTTGTGGGAGAAGGAGCCGGACGTTTGCCTTTTCGGCAAGAGGCTCTGCCGCGGCCGAGCGCCATGAGATGTTGAGTCTCTGGGAAAGCACAGATCCCCACTGCTGTTGTGCCTGTAGATAGGGCGCCAAGGGTAGGTGAAGAGCAGCAAGAGCTTTCAGGTCCGGGCCCTTCCTTGTGGGAGAAGGTGGCGGTCGTTTGCTTTTTCGGCAAGAGGCTCTGCCGCGGCCGAGCGCCATGAGATGTTGCGTCTCTGGGAAAGCACAGATCCCCACTGCTCTTGTGCCTGTAGATAGGGCGCCAAGGCACCGTGAAGAGCAGCAAGAGCTTTCAGGGCTGGGCCCTTCCTTGTGGGAGAAGGAGCCGGACGTTTGCCTTTTCGGCAAGAGGCTCTGCCGCGGCTGAGCGCCATGAGATGTTGCGTCTCTGGGAAAGCACAGATCCCCACTGCTGTTGTGCCTGTAGATAGGGTGCCAAGGGTAGGTGAAGAGCAGCAAGAGCTTTCAGGGCTGGGCCCTTCCTTGTGGGAGAAGGAGCCGGACGTTTGCCTTTTCGGCAAGAGGCTCTGCCGCGGCCGAGCAGCGTGAGATGTTGCGTCTCTGGGAAAGCACAGATCCCCACTGCTGTTGTGCCTGTAGATAGGGCGCCAAGGGTAGGTGAAGTGCAGCAAGAGCTTTCAGGGCTGGGCCCTTCCTTGTGGGAGAAGGAGCCGGACGTTTGCCTTTTCGGCAAGAGGCTCTGCCACGGCCGAGCGCCATGAGATGTTGTGTCTCTGGGATAGCACAGATCCCCACTGCTGCTGTGCCTGTAGATAGGGCGCCAAGGCACAGTGAAGAGCAGCAAGAGCTTTCAGGGCTGGGCCCCTTCCTTGTGGGAGAAGGAGGCGGACGTTTGCCTGTTCGGCAAGAGGCTCTGCCGCGGCCGAGCGCCATGAGATGTTGCGTCTCTGGGAAAGCACAGATCCCCAGTGCTCTTGTGCCTGTAGGTAGGGCGCCAAGGCACCGTGAAGAGCAGCAACAGCTTTCAGGGCTGGGCCCTTCCTTGTGGGAGAAGGAGCCGGACGTTTGCCTTTTGGGCAAGAGGATCTCCCGCGGCCGAGCGCCATGAGATGTTGCGTCTCTGGGAAAGCACAGATCCCCACTGCTGTTGTGCCTGTAGATAGGGCGCCAAGGCACCGTGAAGAGCAGCAAGAGCTTTCAGGGCTGGGCCCTTCCTTGTGGGAGAAGGAGCCGGACGTTTGCCTTTTGGGCAAGAGGATCTCCGCGTCCGACCGCCATGAGATGTTGCGTCTCTGGGAAATCACAGATCCCCAGTGCTGTTGTGCCTGTAGATAGGGTTCCAAGGTACAGTGAAAAGCAGGAACAGCTTTCAGGGCTGTGCCCTTCTGTGTGGGAGGAGGAGCTGGACGTTTGCCTTTTCGGCAAGAGGCTCTGCCGCGGCCCGAGCGCCATGAGATGTTGCATCTCTGGGAAAGCACAGATCCCCACTGCTGTTGTGCCTGTAGATAGGGCGCCAAGGGTAGGTGAAGAGCAGCAACAGCTTTCAGGGCTGGGCCCTTCCTTGTGGGAGAAGGAGCCGGACGTTTGCCTTTTCGGCAAGAGGCTCTGCCGCGGCCGAGCGCCATGAGATGTTGCGTCTCTGGGAAAGCACAGATCCCCACTGCTGTTGTACCTGTAGGTAGGGCTGCAAGGGTAGGTGAAGAGCAGCAAGAGCTTTCAGGGCTGGGCCCTTCCTTGTGGGAGAAGGAGCCGGACGTTTGCCTTTTCGGCAAGAGGCGCTTCCGCGGCCTAGCGCCATGAGATGTTGCATCTCTGGGAAAGCACAGATCCCCACTGCTGTTGTGCCTGTAGATAGGGCGCCAAGGCACCGTGAAGAGCAGCAAGAGCTTTCAGGGCTGGGCCCTTCCTTGTGGGAGAAGGAGCCGGACGTTTGCCTTTTCGGCAAGAGGCTCTGCCGCGGCCGAGCGCCATGAGATGTTGCGTCTCTGGGAAAGCACAGATCCCCACTGCTCTTGTGCCTGTAGATAGGGCGCCAAGGCACCGTGAAGAGCAGCAAGAGCTTTCAGGGCTGGGTCCTTCCTTGTGGGAGAAGGAGCCGGACGTTTGCCTTTTGGGCAAGAGGATCTATCGCGGCCGAGCGCCATGAGATGTTGCGTCTCTGGGAAAGCACAGATCCCCACTGCTCTTGTGCCTGTAGATAGGGCGCCAAGGCACCGTGAAGAGCAGCAAGAGCTTTCAGGGCTGGGCCCTTCCTTGTGGGAGAAGGAGCCGGACGTTTGCCTTTTCGGCAAGAGGCTCTGCCGCGGCCGAGCGCCATGAGATGTTGAGTCTCTGGGAAAGCACAGATCCCCACTGCTGTTGTGCCTGTAGATAGGGCGCCAAGGGTAGGTGAAGAGCAGCAAGAGCTTTCAGGTCCGGGCCCTTCCTTGTGGGAGAAGGTGGCGGTCGTTTGCTTTTTCGGCAAGAGGCTCTGCCGCGGCCGAGCGCCATGAGATGTTGCGTCTCTGGGAAAGCACAGATCCCCACTGCTGTTGTGCCTGTAGATAGGGTGCCAAGGGTAGGTGAAGAGCAGCAAGAGCTTTCAGGGCTGGGCCCTTCCTTGTGGGAGAAGGAGCCGGACGTTTGCCTTTTCGGCAAGAGGCTCTGCCGCGGCCGAGCAGCGTGAGATGTTGCGTCTCTGGGAAAGCACAGATCCCCACTGCTGTTGTGCCTGTAGATAGGGCGCCAAGGGTAGGTGAAGTGCAGCAAGAGCTTTCAGGGCTGGGCCCTTCCTTGTGGGAGAAGGAGCCGGACGTTTGCCTTTTCGGCAAGAGGCTCTGCCACGGCCGAGCGCCATGAGATGTTGTGTCTCTGGGATAGCACAGATCCCCACTGCTGCTGTGCCTGTAGATAGGGCGCCAAGGCACAGTGAAGAGCAGCAAGAGCTTTCAGGGCTGGGCCCTTCCTTGTGGGAGAAGGAGGCGGACGTTTGCCTGTTCGGCAAGAGGCTCTGCCGCGGCCGAGCGCCATGAGATGTTGCGTCTCTGGGAAAGCACAGATCCCCAGTGCTCTTGTGCCTGTAGGTAGGGCGCCAAGGCACCGTGAAGAGCAGCAACAGCTTTCAGGGCTGGGCCCTTCCTTGTGGGAGAAGGAGCCGGACGTTTGCCTTTTGGGCAAGAGGATCTCCCGCGGCCGAGCGCCATGAGATGTTGCGTCTCTGGGAAAGCACAGATCCCCACTGCTGTTGTGCCTGTAGATAGGGCGCCAAGGCACCGTGAAGAGCAGCAAGAGCTTTCAGGGCTGGGCCCTTCCTTGTGGGAGAAGGAGCCGGACGTTTGCCTTTTGGGCAAGAGGATCTCCGCGTCCCGACCGCCATGAGATGTTGCGTCTCTGGGAAATCACAGATCCCCAGTGCTGTTGTGCCTGTAGATAGGGTTCCAAGGTACAGTGAAAAGCAGGAACAGCTTTCAGGGCTGTGCCCTTCTGTGTGGGAGGAGGAGCTGGACGTTTGCCTTTTCGGCAAGAGGCTCTGCCGCGGCCGAGCGCCATGAGATGTTGCATCTCTGGGAAAGCACAGATCCCCACTGCTGTTGTGCCTGTAGATAGGGCGCCAAGGGTAGGTGAAGAGCAGCAACAGCTTTCAGGGCTGGGCCCTTCCTTGTGGGAGAAGGAGCCGGACGTTTGCCTTTTCGGCAAGAGGCTCTGCCGCGGCCGAGCGCCATGAGATGTTGCGTCTCTGGGAAAGCACAGATCCCCACTGCTGTTGTACCTGTAGGTAGGGCTGCAAGGGTAGGTGAAGAGCAGCAAGAGCTTTCAGGGCTGGGCCCTTCCTTGTGGGAGAAGGAGCCGGACGTTTGCCTTTTCGGCAAGAGGCGCTTCCGCGGCCTAGCGCCATGAGATGTTGCATCTCTGGGAAAGCACAGATCCCCACTGCTGTTGTGCCTGTAGATAGGGCGCCAAGGCACCGTGAAGAGCAGCAAGAGCTTTCAGGGCTGGGCCCTTCCTTGTGGGAGAAGGAGCCGGACGTTTGCCTTTTCGGCAAGAGGCTCTGCCGCGGCCGAGCGCCATGAGATGTTGCGTCTCTGGGAAAGCACAGATCCCCACTGCTCTTGTGCCTGTAGATAGGGCGCCAAGGCACCGTGAAGAGCAGCAAGAGCTTTCAGGGCTGGGTCCTTCCTTGTGGGAGAAGGAGCCGGACGTTTGCCTTTTGGGCAAGAGGATCTATCGCGGCCGAGCGCCATGAGATGTTGCGTCTCTGGGAAAGCACAGATCCCCACTGCTCTTGTGCCTGTAGATAGGGCGCCAAGGCACCGTGAAGAGCAGCAAGAGCTTTCAGGGCTGGGCCCTTCCTTGTGGGAGAAGGAGCCGGACGTTTGCCTTTTCGGCAAGAGGCTCTGCCGCGGGCCGAGCGCCATGAGATGTTGAGTCTCTGGGAAAGCACAGATCCCCACTGCTGTTGTGCCTGTAGATAGGGCGCCAAGGGTAGGTGAAGAGCAGCAAGAGCTTTCAGGTCCGGGCCCTTCCTTGTGGGAGAAGGTGGCGGTCGTTTGCTTTTTCGGCAAGAGGCTCTGCCGCGGGCCGAGCGCCATGAGATGTTGCGTCTCTGGGAAAGCACAGATCCCCACTGCTGTTGTGCCTGTAGATAGGGCGCCAAGGTACCGTGAAGAGCAGCAACAGCTTTCATGGCTGTGCCCTTCCGTGTGGGAGAAAGAGCTGGACGTTTGCCTTTTCGGCAAGAGGCTCTGCCGCGGCTGAGCGCCATGAGATGTTGCGTCTCTGGGAAAGCACAGATCCCCAGTGCTGTTGTGCCTGTAGATAGGGTTCCAAGGTACAGTGAAAAGCAGGAACAGCTTTCAGGGCTGTGCCCTTCTGTGTGGGAGAAGGAGCCGGACGTTTGCCTTTTCGGCAAGAGGCTCTGCCGCGGAAGAGCGCCATGAGATGTTGCATCTCTGGGAAAGCACAGATCCCCACTGCTGTTGTGCCTGTAGGTAGGGCGCCAAGGCACCGTGAAGAGCAGCAAGAGCTTTCAGGGCTGGGCCCTTCCTTGTGGAGAAGGAGGCGGTCGTTTGCTTTTTCGGCAAGAGGCTCTGCCGCGGCCGAGCGCCATGAGATGTTGCGTCTCTGGGAAAGCACAGATCCCCACTGCTCTTGTGCCTGTAGATAGGGCGCCAAGGCACCGTGAAGAGCAGCAACAGCTTTCAGGGCTGGGCCCTTCCTTGTGGGAGAAGGAGCCGGATGTTTTCCTTTTCGGCAAGAGGCTCTGCCGCGGCTGAGCGCCATGAGATGTTGCGTCTCTGGGAAAGCACAGATCCCCACTGCTGTTGTGCCAGTAGATAGGGCGCCAAGGGTAGGTGAAGAGCAGCAAGAGCTTTCAGGGCTGGGCCCTTCCTTGTGGGAGAAGGAGCCGGACGTTTGCCTTTTCGGCAAGAGGCGCTTCCGCGGCTGAGCGCCATGAGATGTTGCGTCTCTGGGAAAGCACAGATCCCCACTGCTGTTGTGCCAGTATATGGGGCGCCAAGGCACCGTGAAGAGCAGCAAGAGCTTTCAGGGCTGGGCCCTTCCTTGTGGGAGAAGGAGCCGGACGTTTGCCTTTTCGGCAAGAGGCTCTGCCGCGGAGGAGCGCCATGAGATGTTGCGTCTCTGGGAAAGCACAGATCCCCAGTGCTCTTGTGCCTGTAGACAGGGCGCCAAGGCACCGTGAAGAGCAGCAAGAGCTTTCAGGGCTGGGCCCTTCCTTGTGGGAGAAGGAGCCGGACGTTTGCCTTTTCGGCAAGAGGATCTCCCGCGGCCGAGCGCCATGAGATGTTGCGTCTCTGGGAAAGCACAGATCCCCACTGCTCTTGTGCCTGTAGATAGGGCGCCAAGGCACCGTGAAGAGCAGCAAGAGCTTTCAGGGCTGGGCCCTTCCTTGTGGGAGAAGGAGCCGGACGTATGCCTTTTCGGCAAGAGGCTCTGCCGCGGGCCGAGCGCCATGAGATGTTGAGTCTCTGGGAAAGCACAGATCCCCACTGCTGTTGTGCCTGTAGATAGGGCGCCAAGGCACCGTGAAGAGTAGCAAGAGCTTTCAGGGCCGGGCCCTTCCTTGTGGGAGAAGGAGCCGGACGTTTGCCTTTTCGGCAAGAGGCTCTGCCACGGCCGAGCGCCATGAGATGTTGCGTCTCTGGGAAAGCACAGATCCCCACTGCTGTTGTGCCTGTAGATAGGGCGCCAAGGCACCGTGAAGAGCAGCAAGAGCTTTCAGGGCTGGGCCCTTCCTTGTGGAGAAGGAGGCGGTCGTTTGCTTTTTCGGCAAGAGGCTCTGCCGCGGCCGAGCGCCATGAGATGTTGCGTCTCTGGGAAAGCACAGATCCCCACTGCTGTTGTGCCTGTAGATAGGGCGCCAAGGATAGGTGAAGAGCAGCAAGAGCTTTGAGGGCTGGGCCCTTCCTTGTGGGAGAAGGAGCCGGACGTTTGCCTTTTCGGCAAGAGGCTCTGCCGCGGCCGAGCGCCATGAGATGTTGTGTCTCTGGGAAAGCACAGATCCCCACTGCTGCTGTGCCAGTATATAGGGCGCCAAGGCACCGTGAAGAGCAGCAAGAGCTTTCAGGGCTGGGCCCTTCCTTGTGGGAGAAGGAGCCGGACGTTTGCCTTTTCGGCAAGAGGCTCTGCCGCGGCCGAGCGCCATGAGATGTTGCATCTCTGGGAAAGCACAGATCCCCACTGCTGTTGTGCCTGTAGATAGGGCGCCAAGGGTAGGTGAAGAGCAGCAACAGCTTTCAGGGCTGGGCCCTTCCTTGTGGGAGAAGGAGCCGGACGTTTGCCTTTTCGGCAAAAGGCTCTGCCGCGGCTGAGCGCCATGAGATGTTGCGTCTCTGGGAAAGCACAGATCCCCACTGCTGTTGTGCCAGTAGATAGGGCGCCAAGGCACCGTGAAGAGCAGCAAGAGCTTTCAGGGCTGGGCCCTTCCTTGTGGGAGAAGGAGCCGGACGTTTGCCTTTTCGGCAAGAGGATCTCCCGCGGCCGAGCGCCATGAGATGTTGCGTCTCTGGGAAAGCACAGATCCCCACTGCTCTTGTGCCTGTAGATAGGGCGCCAAGGCACCGTGAAGAGCAGCAAGAGCTTTCAGGGCTGGGCCCTTCCTTGTGGGAGAAGGAGCCGGACGTATGCCTTTTCGGCAAGAGGCTCTGCCGCGGCCGAGCGCCATGAGATGTTGAGTCTCTGGGAAAGCACAGATCCCCACTGCTGTTGTGCCTGTAGATAGGGCGCCAAGGCACCGTGAAGAGCAGCAAGAGCTTTCAGGGCCGGGCCCTTCCTTGTGGGAGAAGGAGCCGGACGTTTGCCTTTTCGGCAAGAGGCTCTGCCACGGCAGAGCGCCATGAGATGTTGCGTCTCTGGGAAAGCACAGATCCCCACTGCTGTTGTGCCTGTAGATAGGGCGCCAAGGCACCGTGAAGAGCAGCAAGAGCTTTCAGGGCTGGGCCCTTCCTTGTGGAGAAGGAGGCGGTCGTTTGCTTTTTCGGCAAGAGGCTCTGCCGCGGCGGAGCGCCATGAGATGTTGCGTCTCTGGGAAAGCACAGATCCCCACTGCTGTTGTGCCTGTAGATAGGGCGCCAAGGATAGGTGAAGAGCAGCAAGAGCTTTCAGGGCTGGGCCCTTCCTTGTGGGAGAAGGAGCCGGACGTTTGCCTTTTCGGCAAGAGGCTCTGCCGCGGCCGAGCGCCATGAGATGTTGCGTCTCTGGGAAAGCACAGATCCCCACTGCTGTTGTGCCAGTATATAGGGCGCCAAGGCACCGTGAAGAGCAGCAAGAGCTTTCAGGGCTGGGCCCTTCCTTGTGGAAGAAGGAGCCGGACGTTTGCCTTTTCGGCAAGAGGCTCTGCCGCGGAGGAGCGCCATGAGATGTTGCGTCTCTGGGAAAGCACAGATCCCCACTGCTGTTGTACCTGTAGGTAGGGCTGCAAGGGTAGGTGAAGAGCAGCAACAGCTTTCAGGGCTGGGCCCTTCCTTGTGGGAGAAGGAGCCGGACGTTTGCCTTTTCGGCAAGAGGCTCTGCCGCGGCCGAGCGCCATGAGATGTTGAGTCTCTGGGAAAGCACAGATCCCCAGTGCTGTTGTGCCTGTAGATAGGGCGCCAAGGCACCGTGAAGAGCAGCAAGAGCTTTCAGGGCTGGGCCCTTCCTTGTGGGAGAAGGAGCCGGACGTTTGCCTTTTCGGCAAGAGGATCTCCCGCGGCCGAGCGCCATGAGATGTTGCATCTCTGGGAAAGCACAGATCCCCACTGCTGTTGTGCCTGTAGATAGGGCGCCAAGGGTAGGTGAAGAGCAGCAACAGCTTTCAGGGCTGGGCCCTTCCTTGTGGGAGAAGGAGCCGGACGTTTGCCTTTTCGGCAAAAGGCTCTGCCGCGGCTGAGCGCCATGAGATGTTGCGTCTCTGGGAAAGCACAGATCCCCACTGCTGTTGTGCCTGTAGATAGGGCGCCAAGGCACCGTGAAGAGCAGCAAGAGCTTTCAGGGCTGGGCCCTTCCTTTGGAGAAGGAGGCGGTCGTTTGCTTTTTCGGCAAGAGGCTCTGCCGCGGCCGAGCGCCATGAGATGTTGCGTCTCTGGGAAAGCACAGATCCCCACTGCTGTTGTGCCTGTAGATAGGGCGCCAAGGATAGGTGAAGAGCAGCAAGAGCTTTCAGGGCTGGGCCCTTCCTTGTGGGAGAAGGAGCCGGACGTTTGCCTTTTCGGCAAGAGGCTCTGCCGCGGCCGAGCGCCATGAGATGTTGCGCCTCTGGGAAAGCACAGATCCCCACTGCTGTTGTGCCAGTATATAGGGCGCCAAGGCACCGTGAAGAGCAGCAAGAGCTTTCAGGGCTGGGCCCTTCCTTGTGGAAGAAGGAGCCGGACTTTTGCCTTTTCGGCAAGAGGCTCTGCCGCGGAGGAGCGCCATGAGATGTTGCGTCTCTGGGAAAGCACAGATCCCCACTGCTGTTGTACCTGTAGGTAGGGCTGCAAGGGTAGGTGAAGAGCAGCAAGAGCTTTCAGGGCTGGGCCCTTCCTTGTGGAGAAGGAGCCGGACGTTTGCCTTTTCGGCAAGAGGCTCTGCCGCGGCCGAGAGCCATGAGATGTTGTGTCTCTGGGAAAGCACAGATCCCCACTGCTGTTTTGCCAGTATATAGGGCGCCAAGGCACCGTGAAGAGCAGCAAGAGCTTTCAGGGCTGGGCCCTTCCTTGTGGGAGAAGGAGCCGGACGTTTGCCTTTTCGGCAAGAGGCTCTGCCGCGGCCGAGCGCCATGAGATGTTGAGTCTCTGGGAAAGCACAGATCCCCACTGCTGTTGTGCCTGTAGATAGGGCGCCAAGGGTAGGTGAAGAGCAGCAAGAGCTTTCAGGTCCGGGCCCTTCCTTGTGGGAGAAGGTGGCGGTCGTTTGCTTTTTCGGCAAGAGGCTCTGCCGCGGCCGAGCGCCATGAGATGTTGCGTCTCTGGGAAAGCACAGATCCCCACTGCTGTTGTGCCTGTAGATAGGGCGCCAAGGTACCGTGAAGAGCCGCAACAGCTTTCATGGCTGTGCCCTTCTGTGTGGGAGAAAGAGCTGGACGTTTGCCTTTTCGGCAAGAGGCTCTGCCGCGGCTGAGCGCCATGAGATGTTGCGTCTCTGGGAAAGCACAGATCCCCAGTGCTGTTGTGCCTGTAGATAGGGCGCCAAGGCACCGTGAAGAGCAGCAAGAGCTTTCAGGGCTGGGCCCTTCCTTGTGGGAGAAGGAGCCGGACGTATGCCTTTTCGGCAAGAGGCTCTGCCGCGGAAGAGCGCCATGAGATGTTGCATCTCTGGGAAAGCACAGATCCCCACTGCTGTTGTGCCTGTAGGTAGGGCGCCAAGGCACCGTGAAGAGCAGCAAGAGCTTTCAGGGCTGGGCCCTTCCTTGTGGAGAAGGAGGCGGTCGTTTGCTTTTTCGGCAAGAGGCTCTGCCGCGGCCGAGCGCCATGAGATGTTGCGTCTCTGGGAAAGCACAGATCCCCACTGCTCTTGTGCCTGTAGATAGGGCGCCAAGGCACCGTGAAGAGCAGCAAGAGCTTTCAGGGCTGGGCCCTTCCTTGTGGGAGAAGGAGCCGGACGTTTTCCTTTTCGGCAAGAGGCTCTGCCGCGGCTGAGCGCCATGAGATGTTGCGTCTCTGGGAAAGCACAGATCCCCACTGCTGTTGTGCCAGTAGATAGGGCGCCAAGGGTAGGTGAAGAGCAGCAAGAGCTTTCAGGGCTGGGCCCTTCCTTGTGGGAGAAGGAGCCGGACGTTTGCCTTTTCGGCAAGAGGCGCTTCCGCGGCTGAGCGCCATGAGATGTTGCGTCTCTGGGAAAGCACAGATCCCCACTGCTGTTGTGCCAGTATATAGGGCGCCAAGGCACCGTGAAGAGCAGCAAGAGCTTTCAGGGCTGGGCCCTTCCTTGTGGGAGAAGGAGCCGGACGTTTGCCTTTTCTGCAAGAGGCGCTTCCGCGGCATAGCGCCATGAGATGTTGCGTCTCTGGGAAAGCACAGATCCCCAATGCTGTTGTGCCTGTAGAGAGGGTTCAAAGGTACAGTGAAAAGCAGGAACAGCTTTCAGGGCTGTGCCCTTCTGTGTGGGAGAAGGAGCTGGACGTTTGCCTTTTCGGCAAGAGGCTCTGCCGCGGCCGAGCGCCATGAGATGTTGCATCTCTGGGAAAGCACAGATCCCCACTGCTGTTGTGCCTGTAGATAGGGCGCCAAGGGTAGGTGAAGAGCAGCAACAGCTTTCAGGGCTGGGCCCTTCCTTGTGGGAGAAGGAGCCGGACGTTTGCCTTTTCGGCAAAAGGCTCTGACGCGGCTGAGCGCCATGAGATGTTGCGTCTCTGGGAAAGCACAGATCCCCACTGCTGTTGTGCCAGTAGATAGGGCGCCAAGGCACCGTGAAGAGCAGCAAGAGCTTTCAGGGCTGGGCCCTTCCTTGTGGGAGAAGGAGCCGGACGTTTGCCTTTTCGGCAAGAGGATCTCCCGCGGCCGAGCGCCATGAGATGTTGCGTCTCTGGGAAAGCACAGATCCCCACTGCTCTTGTGCCTGTAGATAGGGCGCCAAGGCACCGTGAAGAGCAGCAAGAGCTTTCAGGGCTGGGCCCTTCCTTGTGGGAGAAGGAGCCGGACGTATGCCTTTTCGGCAAGAGGCTCTGCCGCGGCCGAGCGCCATGAGATGTTGAGTCTCTGGGAAAGCACAGATCCCCACTGCTGTTGTGCCTGTAGATAGGGCGCCAAGGCACCGTGAAGAGCAGCAAGAGCTTTCAGGGCCGGGCCCTTCCTTGTGGGAGAAGGAGCCGGACGTTTGCCTTTTCGGCAAGAGGATCTGCCACGGCAGAGCGCCATGAGATGTTGCGTCTCTGGGAAAGCACAGATCCCCACTGCTGTTGTGCCTGTAGATAGGGCCCCAAGGCACCGTGAAGAGCAGCAAGAGCTTTCAGGGCTGGGCCCTTCCTTGTGGAGAAGGAGGCGGTCGTTTGCTTTTTCGGCAAGAGGGTCTGCCGCGGCGGAGCGCCATGAGATGTTGCGTCTCTGGGAAAGCACAGATCCCCACTGCTGTTGTGCCTGTAGATAGGGCGCCAAGGATAGGTGAAGAGCAGCAAGAGCTTTCAGGGCTGGGCCCTTCCTTGTGGGAGAAGGA
This sequence comes from Harpia harpyja, assembly GCF_026419915.1. Taxonomy (NCBI): domain Eukaryota; kingdom Metazoa; phylum Chordata; class Aves; order Accipitriformes; family Accipitridae; genus Harpia; species Harpia harpyja. The sequence goes on along the minus strand of NW_026293167.1, from coordinate 73,451 downwards.
GCCGGACGTTTGCCTTTTCGGCAAGAGGCTCTGCCGCGGCCGAGCGCCATGAGATGTTGCGTCTCTGGGAAAGCACAGATCCCCACTGCTGTTGTGCCAGTATATAGGGCGCCAAGGCACCGTGAAGAGCAGCAAGAGCTTTCAGGGCTGGGCCCTTCCTTGTGGAAGAAGGAGCCGGACGTTTGCCTTTTCGGCAAGAGGCTCTGCCGCGGTGGAGCGCCATGAGATGTTGCGTCTCTGGGAAAGCACAGATCCCCACTGCTGTTGTACCTGTAGGTAGGGCTGCAAGGGTAGGTGAAGAGCAGCAACAGCTTTCAGGGCTGGGCCCTTCCTTGTGGGAGAAGGAGCCAGACGTTTGCCTTTTCGGCAAGAGGCTCTGCCGCGGCCGAGCGCCATGAGATGTTGAGTCTCTGGGAAAGCACAGATCCCCACTGCTCTTGTGCCTGTAGATAGGGCGCCAAGGCACCGTGAAGAGCAGCAAGAGCTTTCAGGGCTGGGCCCTTCCTTGTGGGAGAAGGAGCCGGACGTTTGCCTTTTCGGCAAGAGGCTCTGCCGCGGCCGAGCAGCGTGAGATGTTGCGTCTCTGGGAAAGCACAGATCCCCACTGCTGTTGTGCCTGTAGATAGGGCGCCAAGGGTAGGTGAAGTGCAGCAAGAGCTTTCAGGGCTGGGCCCTTCCTTGTGGGAGAAGGAGCCGGACGTTTGCCTTTTCGGCAAAAGGCTCTGCCGCGGCTGAGCGCCATGAGATGTTGCGTCTCTGGGAAAGCACAGATCCCCACTGCTGTTGTGCCTGTAGATAGGGCGCCAAGGCACCGTGAAGAGCAGCAAGAGCTTTCAGGGCTGGGCCCTTCCTTGTGGGAGAAGGAGCCAGACGTTTGCCTTTTGGGCAAGAGGATCTCCCGCGGCCGAGCGCCATGAGATGTTGCGTCTCTGGGAAAGCACAGATCCCCACTGCTCTTGTGCCTGTAGATAGGGCGCCAAGGCACCGTGAAGAGCAGCAAGAGCTTTCAGGGCTGGGCCCTTCCTTGTGGGAGAAGGAGCCGGACGTATGCCTTTTCGGCAAGAGGCTCTGCCGCGGCCGAGCGCCATGAGATGTTGAGTCTCTGGGAAAGCACAGATCCCCACTGCTGTTGTGCCTGTAGATAGGGCGCCAAGGCACCGTGAAGAGCAGCAAGAGCTTTCAGGGCCGGGCCCTTCCTTGTGGGAGAAGGAGCCGGACGTTTGCCTTTTCGGCAAGAGGCTCTGCCACGGCAGAGCGCCATGAGATGTTGCGTCTCTGGGAAAGCACAGATCCCCACTGCTGTTGTGCCTGTAGATAGGGCGCCAAGGCACCGTGAAGAGCAGCAAGAGCTTTCAGGGCTGGGCCCTTCCTTTGGAGAAGGAGGCGGTCGTTTGCTTTTTCGGTAAGAGGCTCTGCCGCGGCCGAGCGCCATGAGATGTTGCGTCTCTGGGAAAGCACAGATCCCCACTGCTGTTGTGCCTGTAGATAGGGCGCCAAGGTACCGTGAAGAGCAGCAACAGCTTTCATGGCTGTGCCCTTCCGTGTGGGAGAAAGAGCTGGACGTTTGCCTTTTCGGCAAGAGGCTCTGCCGCGGCTGAGCGCCATGAGATGTTGCGTCTCTGGGAAAGCACAGATCCCCAGTGCTGTTGTGCCTGTAGATAGGGTTCCAAGGTACAGTGAAAAGCAGGAACAGCTTTCAGGGCTGTGCCCTTCTGTGTGGGAGAAGGAGCCGGACGTTTGCCTTTTCGGCAAGAGGCTCTGCCGCGGAAGAGCGCCATGAGATGTTGCATCTCTGGGAAAGCACAGATCCCCACTGCTGTTGTGCCTGTAGGTAGGGCGCCAAGGCACCGTGAAGAGCAGCAAGAGCTTTCAGGGCTGGGCCCTTCCTTGTGGAGAAGGAGGCGGTCGTTTGCTTTTTCGGCAAGAGGCTCTGCCGCGGCCGAGCGCCTTGAGATGTTGCGTCTCTGGGAAAGCACAGATCCCCACTGCTCTTGTGCCTGTAGATAGGGCGCCAAGGCACCGTGAAGAGCAGCAACAGCTTTCAGGGCTGGGCCCTTCCTTGTGGGAGAAGGAGCCGGACGTTTTCCTTTTCGGCAAGAGGCTCTGCCGCGGCTGAGCGCCATGAGATGTTGCGTCTCTGGGAAAGCACAGATCCCCACTGCTGTTGTGCCAGTAGATAGGGCGCCAAGGGTAGGTGAAGAGCAGCAAGAGCTTTCAGGGCTGGGCCCTTCCTTGTGGGAGAAGGAGCCGGACGTTTGCCTTTTCGGCAAGAGGATCTCCCGCGGCCGAGCGCCATGAGATGTTGCGTCTCTGGGAAAGCACAGATCCCCACTGCTCTTGTGCCTGTAGATAGGGCGCCAAGGCACCGTGAAGAGCAGCAAGAGCTTTCAGGGCTGGGCCCTTCCTTGTGGGAGAAGGAGCCGGACGTATGCCTTTTCGGCAAGAGGCTCTGCCGCGGCCGAGCGCCATGAGATGTTGAGTCTCTGGGAAAGCACAGATCCCCACTGCTGTTGTGCCTGTAGATAGGGCGCCAAGGCACCGTGAAGAGCAGCAAGAGCTTTCAGGGCCGGGCCCTTCCTTGTGGGAGAAGGAGCCGGACGTTTGCCTTTTCGGCAAGAGGCTCTGCCACGGCAGAGCGCCATGAGATGTTGCGTCTCTGGGAAAGCACAGATCCCCACTGCTGTTGTGCCTGTAGATAGGGCGCCAAGGCACCGTGAAGAGCAGCAAGAGCTTTCAGGGCTGGGCCCTTCCTTGTGGAGAAGGAGGCGGTCGTTTGCTTTTTCGGCAAGAGGCTCTGCCGCGGCGGAGCGCCATGAGATGTTGCGTCTCTGGGAAAGCACAGATCCCCACTGCTGTTGTGCCAGTATATAGGGCGCCAAGGCACCGTGAAGAGCAGCAAGAGCTTTCAGGGCTGGGCCCTTCCTTGTGGAAGAAGGAGCCGGACGTTTGCCTTTTCGGCAAGAGGCTCTGCCGCGGAGGAGCGCCATGAGATGTTGCGTCTCTGGGAAAGCACAGATCCCCACTGCTGTTGTACCTGTAGGTAGGGCTGCAAGGGTAGGTGAAGAGCAGCAACAGCTTTCAGGGCTGGGCCCTTCCTTGTGGGAGAAGGAGCCGGACGTTTGCCTTTTCGGCAAGAGGCTCTGCCGCGGCCGAGCGCCATGAGATGTTGAGTCTCTGGGAAAGCACAGATCCCCAGTGCTGTTGTGCCTGTAGATAGGGCGCCAAGGCACCGTGAAGAGCAGCAAGAGCTTTCAGGGCTGGGCCCTTCCTTGTGGGAGAAGGAGCCGGACGTTTGCCTTTTCGGCAAGAGGATTTCCCGCGGCCGAGCGCCATGAGATGTTGCATCTCTGGGAAAGCACAGATCCCCACTGCTGTTGTGCCTGTAGATAGGGCGCCAAGGGTAGGTGAAGAGCAGCAACAGCTTTCAGGGCTGGGCCCTTCCTTGTGGGAGAAGGAGCCGGACGTTTGCCTTTTCGGCAAAAGGCTCTGCAGCGGCTGAGCGCCATGAGATGTTGCGTCTCTGGGAAAGCACAGATCCCCACTGCTGTTGTGCCTGTAGATAGGGCGCCAAGGCACCGTGAAGAGCAGCAAGAGCTTTCAGGGCTGGGCCCTTCCTTGTGGGAGAAGGAGCCAGACGTTTGCCTTTTGGGCAAGAGGATCTCCCGCGGCCGAGCGCCATGAGATGTTGCGTCTCTGGGAAAGCACAGATCCCCACTGCTCTTGTGCCTGTAGATAGGGCGCCAAGGCACCATGAAGAGCAGCAAGAGCTTTCAGGGCTGGGCCCTTCCTTGTGGGAGAAGGAGCCGGACGTATGCCTTTTCGGCAAGAGGCTCTGCCGCGGCCGAGCGCCATGAGATGTTGAGTCTCTGGGAAAGCACAGATCCCCACTGCTGTTGTGCCTGTAGATAGGGCGCCAAGGCACCGTGAAGAGCAGCAAGAGCTTTCAGGGCCGGGCCCTTCCTTGTGGGAGAAGGAGCCGGACGTTTGCCTTTTCGGCAAGAGGCTCTGCCACGGCAGAGCGCCATGAGATGTTGCGTCTCTGGGAAAGCACAGATCCCCACTGCTGTTGTGCCTGTAGATAGGGCGCCAAGGCACCGTGAAGAGCAGCAAGAGCTTTCAGGGCTGGGCCCTTCCTTTGGAGAAGGAGGCGGTCGTTTGCTTTTTCGGCAAGAGGCTCTGCCGCGGCCGAGCGCCATGAGATGTTGCGTCTCTGGGAAAGCACAGATCCCCACTGCTGTTGTGCCTGTAGATAGGGCGCCAAGGATAGGTGAAGAGCAGCAAGAGCTTTCAGGGCTGGGCCCTTCCTTGTGGGAGAAGGAGCCGGACGTTTGCCTTTTCGGCAAGAGGCTCTGCCGCGGCCGAGCGCCATGAGATGTTGCGTCTCTGGGAAAGCACAGATCCCCACTGCTGTTCTGCCAGTATATAGGGCGCCAAGGCACCGTGAAGAGCAGCAAGAGCTTTCAGGGCTGGGCCCTTCCTTGTGGAAGAAGGAGCCGGACGTTTGCCTTTTCGGCAAGAGGCTCTGCCGCGGAGGAGCGCCATGAGATGTTGCGTCTCTGGGAAAGCACAGATCCCCACTGCTGTTGTACCTGTAGGTAGGGCTGCAAGGGTAGGTGAAGAGCAGCAAGAGCTTTCAGGGCTGGGCCCTTCCTTGTGGAGAAGGAGCCGGACGTTTGCCTTTTCGGCAAGAGGCTCTGCCGCGGCCGAGAGCCATGAGATGTTGTGTCTCTGGGAAAGCACAGATCCCCACTGCTGTTTTGCCAGTATATAGGGCGCCAAGGCACCGTGAAGAGCAGCAAGAGCTTTCAGGGCTGGGCCCTTCCTTGTGGGAGAAGGAGCCGGACGTTTGCCTTTTCGGCAAGAGGCTCTGCCGCGGAGGAGCGCCATGAGATGTTGCGTCTCTGGGAAAGCACAGATCCCCACTGCTGTTGTGCCTGTAGGTAGGGCTGCAAGGGTAGGTGAAGAGCAGCAAGAGCTTTCAGGGCTGGGCCCTTCCTTGTGGAGAAGGAGCCGGACGTTTGCCTTTTCGGCAAGAGGCTCTGCCGCGGCCGAGCGCCATGAGATGTTGTGTCTCTGGGAAAGCACAGATCCCCACTGCTGCTGTGCCTGTAGATAGGGCGCCAAGGCACCGTGAAGAGCAGCAAGAGCTTTCAGGGCTGGGCCCTTCCTTGTGGGAGAAGGAGCTGGACGTTTGCCTTTTCGGCAAGAGGCTCTGCCGCGGCCGAGCGCCATGAGATGTTGAGTCTCTGGGAAAGCACAGATCCCCACTGCTGTTGTGCCTGTAGATAGGGCGCCAAGGCACCGTGAAGAGCAGCAAGAGCTTTCAGGGCTGGGCCCTTCCTTGTGGGAGAAGGAGCCGGACGTTTGCCTTTTCGGCAAGAGGATCTCCCGCGGCCGAGCGCCGTGAGATGTTGCGTCTCTGGGAAAGCACAGATCCCCAGTACTGTTGTGCCTGTAGATAGGGCGCCAAGGCACCGTGAAGAGCAGAAAGAACTTTCAGGGCTGGGCCCTTCCTTGTGGGAGAAGGAGGCGGACGTTTGCCTTTTCGGCAAGAGGCTCTGCCGCGGCTGAGCGCCATGAGATGTTGCGTCTCTGGGAAAGCACAGATCCCCACTGCTGTTGTGCCAGTAGATAGGGCGCCAAGGGTAGGTGAAGAGCAGCAACAGCTTTCAGGGCTGGGCCCTTCCTTGTGGGAGAAGGAGCCGGACGTTTGCCTTTTCGGCAAAAGGCTCTGCCGCGGCCGAGCGCCATGAGATGTTGCGTCTCTGGGAAAGCACAGATCCCCACGGCTGTTGTGCCTGTAGATAGGGTTCCAAGGTACAGTGAAAAGCAGGAACAGCTTTCAGGGCTGTGCCCTTCTGTGTGGGAGAAGGAGCTGGACGTTTGCCTTTTCGGCAAGAGGCTCTGCCGCGGCCGAGCGCCATGAGATGTTGCATCTCTGGGAAAGCACAGATCCCCACTGCTGCTCTGCCTGTAGATAGGGCACCAAGGCACCGTGAAGAGCAGCAAGAGCTTTCAGGGCTGGGCCCTTCCTTGTGGGAGAAGGAGCCGGACGTTTGCCTTTTCGGCAAGAGGCTCTGCCGCGGCCGAGCGCCATGAGATGTTGTGTCTCTGGGAAAGCACAGATCCCCACTGCTGCTGTGCCTGTAGATAGGGCGCCAAGGCACCGTGAAGAGCAGCAAGAGCTTTCAGGGCTGGGCCCTTCCTTGTGGGAGAAGGAGCCGGACGTTTGCCTTTTCGGCAAGAGGCGCTTCCGCGGCCGAGCGCCATGAGATGTTGCATCTCTGGGAAAGCACAGATCCCCACTGCTGTTGTGCCTGTAGATAGAGCGCCAAGGCACCGTGAAGAGCAGCAAGAGCTTTCAGGGCTGGGCCCTTCCTTGTGGGAGAAGGAGCCGGACGTTTGCCTTTTCGGCAAGAGGCGATGCCGCGGCCGAGCGCCATGAGATGTTGCGTCTCTGGGAAAGCAAAGATCCCCACTGCTGTTGTGCCTGTAGACAGGGCGCCAAGGCACCGTGAAGAGCAGCAAGAGCTTTGAGGGCTGGGCCCTTCCTTGTGGGAGAAGGAGCCGGACGTTTGCCTTTTGGGCAAGAGGATCTCCCGCGGCCGAGCGCCATGAGATGTTGCGTCTCTGGGAAAGCACAGATCCCCACTGCTCTTGTGCCTGTAGATAGGGCGCCAAGGCACCGTGAAGAGCAGCAAGAGCTTTCAGGGCTGGGCCCTTCCTTGTGGGAGAAGGAGCCGGACGTATGCCTTTTCGGCAAGAGGCTCTGCCGCGGCCGAGCGCCATGAGATGTTGAGTCTCTGCGAAAGCACAGATCCCCACTGCTGTTGTGCCTGTAGATAGGGCGCCAAGGCACCGTGAAGAGCAGCAAGAGCTTTCAGGGCCGGGCCCTTCCTTGTGGGAGAAGGAGCCGGACGTTTGCCTTTTCGGCAAGAGGCTCTGCCGCGGCTGAGCGCCATGAGATGTTGCGTCTCTGGGAAAGCACAGATCCCCACTGCTGTTGTGCCAGTAGATAGGGCGCCAAGGGTAGGTGAAGAGCAGCAACAGCTTTCAGGGCTGGGCCCTTCCTTGTGGGAGAAGGAGCCGGACGTTTGCCTTTTCGGCAAAAGGCTCTGCCGCGGCCGAGCGCCATGAGATGTTGCGTCTCTGGGAAAGCACAGATCCCCACTGCTGTTGTGCCTGTAGATAGGGTTCCAAGGTACAGTGAAAAGCAGGAACAGCTTTCAGGGCTGTGCCCTTCTGTGTGGGAGAAGGAGCTGGACGTTTGCCTTTTCGGCAAGAGGCTCTGCCGCGGCCGAGCGCCATGAGATGTTGCATCTCTGGGAAAGCACAGATCCCCACTGCTGCTCTGCCTGTAGATAGGGCACCAAGGCACCGTGAAGAGCAGCAAGAGCTTTCAGGGCTGGGCCCTTCCTTGTGGGAGAAGGAGCCGGACGTTTGCCTTTTCGGCAAGAGGCTCTGCCGCGGCCGAGCGCCATGAGATGTTGTGTCTCTGGGAAAGCACAGATCCCCACTGCTGCTGTGCCTGTAGATAGGGCGCCAAGGCACCGTGAAGAGCAGCAAGAGCTTTCAGGGCTGGGCCCTTCCTTGTGGGAGAAGGAGCCGGACGTTTGCCTTTTCGGCAAGAGGCGCTTCCGCGGCCGAGCGCCATGAGATGTTGCATCTCTGGGAAAGCACAGATCCCCACTGCTGTTGTGCCTGTAGATAGAGCGCCAAGGCACCGTGAAGAGCAGCAAGAGCTTTCAGGGCTGGGCCCTTCCTTGTGGGAGAAGGAGCCGGACGTTTGCCTTTTCGGCAAGAGGCGATGCCGCGGCCGAGCGCCATGAGATGTTGCGTCTCTGGGAAAGCAAAGATCCCCACTGCTGTTGTGCCTGTAGACAGGGCGCCAAGGCACCGTGAAGAGCAGCAAGAGCTTTGAGGGCTGGGCCCTTCCTTGTGGGAGAAGGAGCCGGACGTTTGCCTTTTGGGCAAGAGGATCTCCCGCGGCCGAGCGCCATGAGATGTTGCGTCTCTGGGAAAGCACAGATCCCCACTGCTCTTGTGCCTGTAGATAGGGCGCCAAGGCACCGTGAAGAGCAGCAAGAGCTTTCAGGGCTGGGCCCTTCCTTGTGGGAGAAGGAGCCGGACGTATGCCTTTTCGGCAAGAGGCTCTGCCGCGGCCGAGCGCCATGAGATGTTGAGTCTCTGGGAAAGCACAGATCCCCACTGCTGTTGTGCCTGTAGATAGGGCGCCAAGGCACCGTGAAGAGCAGCAAGAGCTTTCAGGGCCGGGCCCTTCCTTGTGGGAGAAGGAGCCGGACGTTTGCCTTTTCGGCAAGAGGCTCTGCCACGGCAGAGCGCCATGAGATGTTGCGTCTCTGGGAAAGCACAGATCCCCACTGCTGTTGTGCCTGTAGATAGGGCGCCAAGGCACCGTGAAGAGCAACAAGAGCTTTCAGGGCTGGGCCCTTCCTTGTGGAGAAGGAGGCGGTCGTTTGCTTTTTCGGCAAGAGGCTCTGCCGCGGCCGAGCGCCATGAGATGTTGCGTCTCTGGGAAAGCACAGATCCCCACTGCTGTTGTGCCTGTAGATAGGGCGCCAAGGCACCCTGAAGAGCAGCAAGAGCTTTCAGGGCTGGGCCCTTCCTTGTGGGAGAAGGAGCCGGATGTTTGCCTTTTCGGCAAGAGGCTCTGCCGCGGCCGAGCGCCATGAGATGTTGCGTCTCTGGGAAAGCACAGATCCCCACTGCTGTTGTACCTGTAGGTAGGGCTGCAAGGGTAGGTGAAGAGCAGCAACAGCTTTCAGGGCTGGGCCCTTCCTTGTGGGAGAAGGAGGCGGACGTTTGCCTTTTCGGCAAGAGGCTCTGCCGCGGCCGAGCGCCATGAGATGTTGTGTCTCTGGGAAAGCACAGATCCCCACTGCTGCTGTGCCTGTAGATAGGGTGCCAAGGCACCGTGAAGAGCAGCAACAGCTTTCAGGGCTGGGCCCTTCCTTGTGGGAGAAGGAGCCGGACGTTTGCCTTTTCGGCAAGAGGCGCTTCCGCGGCCGAGCGCCATGAGATGTTGCATCTCTGGGAAAGCACAGATCCCCACTGCTGTTGTGCCTGTAGATAGAGCGCCAAGGCACCGTGAAGAGCAGCAAGAGCTTTCAGGGCTGGGCCCTTCCTTGTGGGAGAAGGAGCCGGACGTTTGCCTTTTCGGCAAGAGGCGCTGCCGCGGCCGAGCGCCATGAGATGTTGCGTCTCTGGGAAAGCACAGATCCCCACTGCTGTTGTGCCTGTAGACAGGGCGCCAAGGCACCGTGAAGAGCAGCAAGAGCTTTCAGGGCTGGGCCCTTCCTTGTGGGAGAAGGAGCCGGACGTTTGCCTTTTGGGCAAGAGGATCTCCCGCGGCCGAGCGCCATGAGATGTTGCGTCTCTGGGAAAGCACAGATCCCCACTGCTCTTGTGCCTGTAGATAGGGCGCCAAGGCACCGTGAAGAGCAGCAAGAGCTTTCAGGGCTGGGCCCTTCCTTGTGGGAGAAGGAGCCGGACGTATGCCTTTTCGGCAAGAGGCTCTGCCGCGGCCGAGCGCCATGAGATGTTGAGTCTCTGGGAAAGCACAGATCCCCACTGCTGTTGTGCCTGTAGATAGGGCGCCAAGGCACCGTGAAGAGCAGCAAGAGCTTTCAGGGCCGGGCCCTTCCTTGTGGGAGAAGGAGCCGGACATTTGCCTTTTCGGCAAGAGGCTCTGCCGCGGCCGAGCGCCATGAGATGTTGCGTCTCTGGGAAAGCACAGATCCCCACTGCTGTTGTGCCTGTAGATAGGGCGCCAAGGCACCGTGAAGAGCAGCAAGAGCTTTCAGGGCTGGGCCCTTCCTTTGGAGAAGGAGGCGGTCGTTTGCTTTTTCGGCAAGAGGGTCTGCCGCGGCGGAGCGCCATGAGATGTTGCGTCTCTGGGAAAGCACAGATCCCCACTGCTGTTGTGCCTGTAGATAGGGCGCCAAGGATAGGTGAAGAGCAGCAAGAGCTTTCAGGGCTGGGCCCTTCCTTGTGGGAGAAGGAGCCGGACGTTTGCCTTTTCGGCAAGAGGCTCTGCCGCGGCCGAGCGCCATGAGATGTTGCGTCTCTGGGAAAGCACAGATCCCCACTGCTGTTGTGCCAGTATATAGGGCGCCAAGGCACCGTGAAGAGCAGCAAGAGCTTTCAGGGCTGGGCCCTTCCTTGTGGAAGAAGGAGCCGGACGTTTGCCTTTTCGGCAAGAGGCTCTGCCGCGGTGGAGCGCCATGAGATGTTGCGTCTCTGGGAAAGCACAGATCCCCACTGCTGTTGTACCTGTAGGTAGGGCTGCAAGGGTAGGTGAAGAGCAGCAACAGCTTTCAGGGCTGGGCCCTTCCTTGTGGGAGAAGGAGCCGGACGTTTGCCTTTTCGGCAAGAGGCTCTGCCGCGGCCGAGCGCCATGAGATGTTGAGTCTCTGGGAAAGCACAGATCCCCACTGCTCTTGTGCCTGTAGATAGGGCGCCAAGGCACCGTGAAGAGCAGCAAGAGCTTTCAGGGCTGGGCCCTTCCTTGTGGGAGAAGGAGCCGGACGTTTGCCTTTTCGGCAAGAGGCTCTGCCGCGGCCGAGCAGCGTGAGATGTTGCGTCTCTGGGAAAGCACAGATCCCCACTGCTGTTGTGCCTGTAGATAGGGCGCCAAGGGTAGGTGAAGTGCAGCAAGAGCTTTCAGGGCTGGGCCCTTCCTTGTGGGAGAAGGAGCCGGACGTTTGCCTTTTCGGCAAAAGGCTCTGCCGCGGCTGAGCGCCATGAGATGTTGCGTCTCTGGGAAAGCACAGATCCCCACTGCTGTTGTGCCTGTAGATAGGGCGCCAAGGCACCGTGAAGAGCAGCAAGAGCTTTCAGGGCTGGGCCCTTCCTTGTGGGAGAAGGAGCCAGACGTTTGCCTTTTGGGCAAGAGGATCTCCCGCGGCCGAGCGCCATGAGATGTTGCGTCTCTGGGAAAGCACAGATCCCCACTGCTCTTGTGCCTGTAGATAGGGCGCCAAGGCACCGTGAAGAGCAGCAAGAGCTTTCAGGGCTGGGCCCTTCCTTGTGGGAGAAGGAGCCGGACGTATGCCTTTTCGGCAAGAGGCTCTGCCGCGGCCGAGCGCCATGAGATGTTGAGTCTCTGGGAAAGCACAGATCCCCACTGCTGTTGTGCCTGTAGATAGGGCGCCAAGGCACCGTGAAGAGCAGCAAGAGCTTTCAGGGCCGGGCCCTTCCTTGTGGGAGAAGGAGCCGGACGTTTGCCTTTTCGGCAAGAGGCTCTGCCACGGCAGAGCGCCATGAGATGTTGCGTCTCTGGGAAAGCACAGATCCCCACTGCTGTTGTGCCTGTAGATAGGGCGCCAAGGCACCGTGAAGAGCAGCAAGAGCTTTCAGGGCTGGGCCCTTCCTTTGGAGAAGGAGGCGGTCGTTTGCTTTTTCGGTAAGAGGCTCTGCCGCGGCCGAGCGCCATGAGATGTTGCGTCTCTGGGAAAGCACAGATCCCCACTGCTGTTGTGCCTGTAGATAGGGCGCCAAGGTACCGTGAAGAGCAGCAACAGCTTTCATGGCTGTGCCCTTCCGTGTGGGAGAAAGAGCTGGACGTTTGCCTTTTCGGCAAGAGGCTCTGCCGCGGCTGAGCGCCATGAGATGTTGCGTCTCTGGGAAAGCACAGATCCCCAGTGCTGTTGTGCCTGTAGATAGGGTTCCAAGGTACAGTGAAAAGCAGGAACAGCTTTCAGGGCTGTGCCCTTCTGTGTGGGAGAAGGAGCCGGACGTTTGCCTTTTCGGCAAGAGGCTCTGCCGCGGAAGAGCGCCATGAGATGTTGCATCTCTGGGAAAGCACAGATCCCCACTGCTGTTGTGCCTGTAGGTAGGGCGCCAAGGCACCGTGAAGAGCAGCAAGAGCTTTCAGGGCTGGGCCCTTCCTTGTGGAGAAGGAGGCGGTCGTTTGCTTTTTCGGCAAGAGGCTCTGCCGCGGCCGAGCGCCTTGAGATGTTGCGTCTCTGGGAAAGCACAGATCCCCACTGCTCTTGTGCCTGTAGATAGGGCGCCAAGGCACCGTGAAGAGCAGCAACAGCTTTCAGGGCTGGGCCCTTCCTTGTGGGAGAAGGAGCCGGACGTTTTCCTTTTCGGCAAGAGGCTCTGCCGCGGCTGAGCGCCATGAGATGTTGCGTCTCTGGGAAAGCACAGATCCCCACTGCTGTTGTGCCAGTAGATAGGGCGCCAAGGGTAGGTGAAGAGCAGCAAGAGCTTTCAGGGCTGGGCCCTTCCTTGTGGGAGAAGGAGCCGGACGTTTGCCTTTTCGGCAAGAGGCGCTTCCGCGGCTGAGAGCGCCATGAGATGTTGCGTCTCTGGGAAAGCACAGATCTCCACTGCTGTTGTACCTGTAGGTAGGGCTGCAAGGGTAGGTGAAGAGCAGCAAGAGCTTTGAGGGCTGGGCCCTTCCTTGTGGGAGAAGGAGCCGGACGTTTGCCTTTTCGGCAAGAGGCTCTGCCGCGGCCGAGCGCCATGAGATGTTGTGTCTCTGGGAAAGCACAGATCCCCACTGCTGTTGTGCCTGTAGATAGGGCGCCAAGGCACCGTGAAAAGCAGCAACAGCTTTCAGGGCTGGGCCCTTCCTTGTGGGAGAAGGAGCCGGACGTTTGCCTTTTCGGCAAGAGGCGCTTCCGCGGCCTAGCGCCATGAGATGTTGTGTCTCTGGGAAAGCACAGATCCCCACTGCTGCTGTGCCTGTAGATAGGGCGCCAAGGCACCGTGAAGAGCAGCAAGAGCTTTCAGGGCTGGGCCCTTCCTTGTGGGAGAAGGAGACGGACGTTTGCCTTTTCGGCAAGAGGCTCTGCCTCGGAGGAGCGCCATGAGATGTTGCGTCTCTGGGAAAGCACAGATCCCCACTGCTGTTGTGCCTGTAGATAGGGTTCCAAGGTACAGTGAAAAGCAGGAACAGCTTTCAGGGCTGTGCCCTTCTGTGTGGGAGAAGGAGCTGGACGTTTGCCTTTTCGGCAAGAGGCTCTGCCGCGGCCGAGCGCCATGAGATGTTGCGTCTCTGGGAAAGCACAGATCCCCACTGCTGTTGTGCCTGTAGATAGGGCGCCAAGGCACCGTGAAGAGCAGCAAGAGCTTTCAGGGCTGGGCCCTTCCTTTGGAGAAGGAGGCGGTCGTTTGCTTTTTCGGGAAGAGGCTCTGCCGCGGCCGAGCGCCATGAGATGTTGCGTCTCTGGGAAAGCACAGATCCCCACTGCTGTTGTGCCTGTAGATAGGGCGCCAAGGATAGGTGAAGAGCAGCAAGAGCTTTCAGGGCTGGGCCCTTCCTTGTGGAGAAGTAGCCGGACGTTTGCCTTTTCGGCAAGAGGCTCTGCCGCGGTCCGAGCGCCATGAGATGTTGCGTCTCTGGGAAAGCACAGATCCCCACTGCTGTTGTGCCAGTATATAGGGCGCCAAGGCACCGTGAAGAGCAGCAAGAGCTTTCAGGGCTGGGCCCTTCCTTGTGGAAGAAGGAGCCGGACGTTTGCCTTTTCGGCAAGAGGCTCTGCCGCGGAGGAGCGCCATGAGATGTTGCGTCTCTGGGAAAGCACAGATCCCCACTGCTGTTGTACCTGTAGGTAGGGCTGCAAGGGTAGGTGAAGAGCAGCAACAGCTTTCAGGGCTGGGCCCTTCCTTGTGGGAGAAGGAGCCGGACGTTTGCCTTTTCGGCAAGAGGCTCTGCCGCGGCCCGAGCGCCATGAGATGTTGCGTCTCTGGGAAAGCACAGATCCCCACTGCTGTTGTGCCTGTAGATAGGGCGCCAAGGCACCGTGAAGAGCAGCAAGAGCTTTCAGGGCTGGGCCCTTCCTTGTGGGAGAAGGAGCCGGACGTTTGCCTTTTCGGCAAGAGGCTCTGCCGCGGCTGAGCGCCATGAGATGTTGCGTCTCTGGGAAAGCACAGATCCCCAGTACTGTTGTGCCTGTAGATAGGGCGCCAAGGCACCGTGAAGAGCAGCAAGAGCTTTCAGGGCTGGGCCCTTCCTTTTGGAGAAGGAGGCGGACGTTTGCCTTTTCGGCAAGTGGCTCTGCCGCGGCTGAGCGCCATGAGATGTTGCGTCTCTGGGAAAGCACAGATCCCCACTGCTGTTGTGCCAGTAGATAGGGCGCCAAGGCACCGTGAAGACCAGCAAAAGCTTTCAGGGCTGGGCCCTTCCTTGTGGGAGAAGGAGCCGGACGTTTGCCTTTTCGGCTAGAGGCTCTGCCGCGGCCGAGAGCCATGAGATGTTGCGTCTCTGGGAAAGCACAGATCCCCACTGCTGTTGTGCCTGTAGATAGGGCGCCAAGGCACCGTGAAGAGCAGCAAGAGCTTTGAGGGCTGGGCCCTTCCTTGTGGAGAAGGAGGCGGTCGTTTGCTTTTTCGGCAAGAGGCTCTGCTGCGGCCGAGCGCCATGAGATGTTGTGTCTCTGGGAAAGCACAGATCCCCACTGCTGTTGTGCCTGTAGATAGGGCGCCAAGGCACCGTGAAGAGCAGCAAGAGCTTTCAGGGCTGGGCCCTTCCTTGTGGGAGAAGGAGCCGGATGTTTGCCTTTTCGGCAAGAGGCTGTGCCGCGGCTCGAGCGCCATGAGATGTTGCGTCTCTGGGAAAGCACAGATCTCCACTGCTGTTGTACCTGTAGGTAGGGCTGCAAGGGTAGGTGAAGAGCAGCAAGAGCTTTGAGGGCTGGGCCCTTCCTTGTGGGAGAAGGAGCCGGACGTTTGCCTTTTCGGCAAGAGGCTCTGCCGCGGCCGAGCGCCATGAGATGTTGTGTCTCTGGGAAAGCACAGATCCCCACTGCTGTTGTGCCTGTAGATAGGGCGCCAAGGCACCGTGAAAAGCAGCAACAGCTTTCAGGGCTGGGCCTTCCTTGTGGGAGAAGGAGCCGGACGTTTGCCTTTTCGGCAAGAGGCGCTTCCGCGGCCTAGCGCCATGAGATGTTGTGTCTCTGGGAAAGCACAGATCCCCACTGCTGCTGTGCCTGTAGATAGGGCGCCAAGGCACCGTGAAGAGCAGCAAGAGCTTTCAGGGCTGGGCCCTTCCTTGTGGGAGAAGGAGACGGACGTTTGCCTTTTCGGCAAGAGGCTCTGCCTCGGAGGAGCGCCATGAGATGTTGCGTCTCTGGGAAAGCACAGATCCCCACTGCTGTTGTGCCTGTAGATAGGGTTCCAAGGTACAGTGAAAAGCAGGAACAGCTTTCAGGGCTGTGCCCTTCTGTGTGGGAGAAGGAGCTGGACGTTTGCCTTTTCGGCAAGAGGCTCTGCCGCGGCCGAGCGCCATGAGATGTTGCGTCTCTGGGAAAGCACAGATCCCCACTGCTGTTGTGCCTGTAGATAGGGCGCCAAGGCACCGTGAAGAGCAGCAAGAGCTTTCAGGGCTGGGCCCTTCCTTTGGAGAAGGAGGCGGTCGTTTGCTTTTTCGGCAAGAGGCTCTGCCGCGGCCGAGCGCCATGAGATGTTGCGTCTCTGGGAAAGCACAGATCCCCACTGCTGTTGTGCCTGTAGATAGGGCGCCAAGGCACCGTGAAGAGCAGCAAGAGCTTTCAGGGCTGGGCCCTTCCTTGTGGGAGAAGTAGCCGGACGTTTGCCTTTTCGGCAAGAGGCTCTGCCGCGGCCGAGCGCCATGAGATGTTGCGTCTCTGGGAAAGCACAGATCCCCACTGCTGTTGTGCCAGTATATAGGGCGCCAAGGCACCGTGAAGAGCAGCAAGAGCTTTCAGGGCTGGGCCCTTCCTTGTGGAAGAAGGAGCCGGACGTTTGCCTTTTCGGCAAGAGGCTCTGCCGCGGAGGAGCGCCATGAGATGTTGCGTCTCTGGGAAAGCACAGATCCCCACTGCTGTTGTACCTGTAGGTAGGGCTGCAAGGGTAGGTGAAGAGCAGCAACAGCTTTCAGGGCTGGGCCCTTCCTTGTGGGAGAAGGAGCCGGACGTTTGCCTTTTCGGCAAGAGGCTCTGCCGCGGCCGAGCGCCATGAGATGTTGCGTCTCTGGGAAAGCACAGATCCCCACTGCTGTTGTGCCTGTAGATAGGGCGCCAAGGCACCGTGAAGAGCAGCAAGAGCTTTCAGGGCTGGGCCCTTCCTTGTGGGAGAAGGAGCCGGACGTTTGCCTTTTCGGCAAGAGGCTCTGCCGCGGCTGAGCGCCATGAGATGTTGCGTCTCTGGGAAAGCACAGATCCCCAGTACTGTTGTGCCTGTAGATAGGGCGCCAAGGCACCGTGAAGAGCAGCAAGAGCTTTCAGGGCTGGGGCCCTTCCTTTTGGAGAAGGAGGCGGACGTTTGCCTTTTCGGCAAGTGGCTCTGCCGCGGCTGAGCGCCATGAGATGTTGCGTCTCTGGGAAAGCACAGATCCCCACTGCTGTTGTGCCTGTAGATAGGGCGCCAAGGCACCGTGAAGACCAGCAAAAGCTTTCAGGGCTGGGCCCTTCCTTGTGGGAGAAGGAGCCGGACGTTTGCCTTTTCGGCTAGAGGCTCTGCCGCGGGCCGAGAGCCATGAGATGTTGCGTCTCTGGGAAAGCACAGATCCCCACTGCTGTTGTGCCTGTAGATAGGGCGCCAAGGCACCGTGAAGAGCAGCAAGAGCTTTGAGGGCTGGGCCCTTCCTTGTGGGAGAAGAGCCGGACGTTTGCCTTTTCGGCAAGAGGCTCTGCCGCGGCCGAGAGCCATGAGATGTTGCGTCTCTGGGAAAGCACAGATCCCCACTGCTGCTGTGCCTGTAGATAGAGCGCCAAGGCACCGTGAAGAGCAGCAAGAGCTTTCAGGGCTGGGCCCTTCCTTGTGGGAGAAGGAGCCGGACGTTTGCCTTTTCGGCAAGAGGCTCTGCCGCGGCCGAGCGCCATGAGATGTTGCATCTCTGGGAAAACACAGATCCCCACTGCTGCTGTGCCTGTAGATAGGGCGCCAAGGCACCGTGAAGAGTAGCAAGAGCTTTCAGGGCTGGGCCCTTCCTTGTGGGAGAAGGAGCCGGACGTTTGCCTTTTCGGCAAGAGGCTCTGCCGCGGCCGAGCGCCATGAGATGTTGCGTCTCTGGGAAAGCACAGATCCCCAGTGCTCTTGTGCCTGTAGGTAGGGCGCCAAGGCACCGTAAAGAGCAGCAAGAGCTTTCAGGGCTGGGCCCTTCCTTGTGGGAGAAGGAGCCGGACGTTTGCCTTTTCGGCAAGAGGCTCTGCCACGGCAGAGCGCCATGAGATGTTGCGTCTCTGGGAAAGCACAGATCCCCACTGCTGTTGTGCCTGTAGATAGGGCGCCAAGGCACCCTGAAGAGCAGCAAGAGCTTTCAGGGCTGGGCCCTTCCTTGTGGAGAAGGAGGCGGTCGTTTGCTTTTTCGGCAAGAGGCTCTGCCGCGGCCGAGCGCCATGAGATGTTGCGTCTCTGGGAAAGCACATATCTCCACTGCTGTTGTGCCTGTAGATTGGGCGCCAAGGCACCATGAAGAGCAGCAAGAGCTTTCAGGGCTGGGCCCTTCCTTGTGGGAGAAGGAGCCGGACGTTTGCTTTTTCGGCAAGAGGCTCTGCCGCGGCCGAGCGCCATGAGATGTTGCGTCTCTGGGAAAGCACAGATCCCCACTGCTGTTGTGCCTGTAGATAGGGCTGCAAGGGTAGGTGAAGAGCAGCAACAGCTTTCAGGGCTGGGCCCTTCCTTGTGGAGAAGGAGGCGGTCGTTTGCTTTTTCGGCAAGAGGCTCTGCTGCGGCCGAGCGCCATGAGATGTTGCGTCTCTGGGAAAGCACAGATCCCCACTGCTGTTGTGCCTGTAGATAGGGCGCCAAGGCACCGTGAAGAGCAGCAACAGCTTTCAGGGCTGGGCCCTTCCTTGTGGGAGAAGGAGCCGGATGTTTGCCTTTTCGGCAAGAGGCTCTGCCGCGGCCGAGCGCCATGAGATGTTGTGTCCTCTGGGAAAGCACAGGTCCCCACTGCTGCTGTGCCTGTAGATAGGGCGCCAAGGCACCGTGAAGAGCAGCAACAGCTTTCAGGGCTGGGCCCTTCCTTGTGGGAGAAGGAGCCGGACGTTTGCCTTTTCGGCAAGAGGCGCTTCCGCGGCCTAGCGCCATGAGATGTTGTGTCTCTGGGAAAGCACAGATCCCCACTGCTGCTGTGCCTGTAGATAGGACGCCAAGGCACCGTGAAGAGCAGCAAGAGCTTTCAGGGCTGGGCCCTTCCTTGTGGGAGAAGGAGACGGACGTTTGCCTTTTCGGCAAGAGGCTCTGCCTCGGAGGAGCGCCATGAGATGTTGCGTCTCTGGGAAAGCACAGATCCCCACTGCTGTTGTGCCTGTAGATAGGGTTCCAAGGTACAGTGAAAAGCAGGAACAGCTTTCAGGGCTGTGCCCTTCTGTGTGGGAGAAGGAGCTGGACGTTTGCCTTTTCGGCAAGAGGCTCTGCCGCGGCCGAGCGCCATGAGCTGTTGCATCTCTGGGAAAGCACAGATCCCCACTGCTGCTGTGCCTGTAGATAGGGCGCCAAGGCACCGTGAAGAGCAGCAACAGCTTTCAGGGCTGGGCCCCTTCCTTGTGGGAGAAGGAGCCGGACGTTTGCCTTTTCGGCAAGAGGCTCTGCCGCGGCCGAGCGCCATGAGATGTTGCGTCTCTGGGAAAGCACAGATCCCCAGTGCTCTTGTGCCTGTAGGTAGGGCGCCAAGGCACCCTGAAGAGCAGCAAGAGCTTTCAGGGCTGGGCCCTTCCTTGTGGGAGAAGCAGCCGGACGTTTGCCTTTTCGGCAAGAGGATCTGCCATGGCAGAGCGCCATGAGATGTTGCGTCTCTGGGAAAGCACAGATCCCCACTGCTGTTGTGCCTGTAGATAGGGCGCCAAGGCACCGTGAAGAGCAGCAAGAGCTTTCAGGGCTGGGCCCTTCCTTGTGGAGAAGGAGGCGGTCGTTTGCTTTTTCGGCAAGAGGCTCTGCCGCGGCCGAGCGCCATGAGATGTTGCGTCTCTGGGAAAGCACATATCTCCACTGCTGTTGTGCCTGTAGATTGGGCGCCAATGGTAGGTGAAGAGCAGCAAGAGCTTTCAGGGCTGGGCCCTTCCTTGTGGGAGAAGGAGCCGGACGTTTGCCTTTTTGGCAAGAGGCTCTGCCGCTGGCCGAGCGCCATGAGATGTTGCGTCTCTGGGAAAGCACAGATCCCCAGTGCTGTTGTGCGTGTAGGTAGGGCTGCAAGGGTAGGTGAAGAGCAGCAAGAGCTTTCAGGGCTGGGCCCTTCCTTGTGGGAGAAGGAGGCGGTCGTTTGCTTTTTCGGCAAGAGGCTCTGCCGTGGCCGAGCGCCATGAGATGTTGTGTCTCTGGGAAAGCACAGATCCCCACTGCTGCTGTGCCTGTAGATAGGGCGCCAAGGCACCGTGAAGAGCAGCAACAGCTTTCAGGGCCGGGCCCTTCCTTGTGGAAGAAGGAGCCGGACGTTTGCCTTTTCGGCAAGAGGCGCTTCCGCGGCCCAGCGCCATGAGATGTTGCATCTCTGGGAAAGCACAGATCCCCACTGCTGTTGTGCCTGTAGGTAGAGCGCCAAGGCACCGTGAAGAGCAGCAAGAGCTTTCAGGGCTGGGCCCTTCCTTGTGGGAGAAGGAGCCGGACGTTTGCCTTTTCGGCAAGAGGCGCTGCCGCGGCCGAGCGCCATGAGATGTTGCGCCTCTGGGAAAGCAAAGATCCCCAGTGCTCTTGTGCCTGTAGACAGGGCGCCAAGGCACCGTGAAGAGCAGCAAGAGCTTTCAGGGCTGGGCCTTCCTTGTGGGAGAAGGAGCCGGACGTTTGCCTTTTGGGCAAGAGGATCTCCCGCGGCCGAGCGCCATGAGATGTTGCGTCTCTGGGAAAGCACAGATCCCCACTGCTGTTGTGCCTGTAGATAGGGCGCCAAGGCACCGTGAAGAGCAGCAAGAGCTTTCAGGGCTGGGCCCTTCCTTGTGGGAGAAGGAGCCGGACGTTTGCCTTTTCGGCAAGAGGCTCTGCCGCGGCCGAGCGCCATGAGATGTTGAGTCTCTGGGAAAGCACAGATCCCCACTGCTGTTGTGCCTGTAGATAGGGCGCCAAGGATAGGTGAAGAGCAGCAAGAGCTTTCAGGGCTGGGCCCTTCCTTGTGGGAGAAGGAGCCGGACGTTTGCCTTTTCGGCAAGAGGCTCTGCCGCGGCCGAGCGCCATGAGATGTTGCGTCTCTGGGAAAGCACAGATCCCCAGTGCTCTTGTGCCTGTAGGTAGGGCGCCAAGGCACCCTGAAAGGGAAGGCAGCAAGAGCTTTCAGGGCTGGGCCCTTCCTTGTGGAGAAGGAGCCGGACGTTTGCCTTTTCGGCAAGAGGCTCTGCCGCGGCCGAGCGCCATGAGATGTTGCGTCTCTGGGAAAGCACAGATCCCCACTGCTGTTGTGCCTGTAGATAGGGCGCCAAGGCACCGTGAAGAGCAGCAAGAGCTTTCAGGGCTGGGCCCTTCCTTGTGGAGAAGGAGGCGGTCGTTTGCTTTTTCGGCAAGAGGCTCTGCCGCGGCCGAGCGCCATGAGATGTTTGCGTCTCTGGGAAAGCACCTATCTCCACTGCTGTTGTGCCTGTAGATTGGGCGCCAATGGTAGGTGAAGAGCAGCAAGAGCTTTCTGGGCTGGGCCCTTCCTTGTGGAAGAAGGAGCCGACGTTTGCCTTTTCGGCAAGAGGCGCTTCCGCGGCCTAGCGCCATGAGATGTTGCAACTCTGGGAAAGCACAGATCCCCACTGCTGTTGTGCCTGTAGGTAGAGCGCCAAGGCACCGTGAAGAGCAGCAAGAGCTTTCAGGGCTGGGCCCTTCCTTGTGGGAGAAGGAGCCGGACGTTTGCCTTTTCGGCAAGAGGCGCTGCCGCGGCCGAGCGCCATGAGATGTTGCGCCTCTGGGAAAGCACACATCCCCACTGCTCTTGTGCCTGTAGATAGGGCGCCAAGGCACCGTGAAGAGCAGCAAGAGCTTTCAGGGCTGGGCCCTTCCTTGTGGAGAAGGAGCCGGACGTATGCCTTTTCGGCAAGAGGCTCTGCCGCGGCCGAGCGCCATGAGATGTTGCGTCTCTGGGAAAGCACAGATCCCCACTTCTGTTGTGCCTGTAGATAGGGCGCCAAGGATAGGTGAAGAGCAGCAAGAGCTTTCAGGGCTGGGCCCTTCCTTGTGGGAGAAGGAGCCGGACGTTTGCCTTTTCGGCAAGAGGCTCTGCCGCGGCCAAGCGCCATGAGATGTTGCGTCTCTGGGAAAGCACAGATCCCCACTGCTGCTGTGCCTGTAGTTAGGGCGCCAAGGCACCGTGAAGAGCAGCAAGAGCTTTCAGGGCTGGGCCCTTCCTTGTGGAAGAAGGAGCCGGACGTTTGCCTTTTCGACAAGAGGCTCTGCCGCGGAGGAGCGCCATGAGATGTTGCGTCTCTGGGAAAGCACAGATCCCCACTGCTGTGTACCTGTAGGTAGGGCTGCAAGGGTAGGTGAAGAGCAGCAACAGCTTTCAGGGCTGGGCCCTTCCTTGTGGGAGATGGAGCCGGACGTTTGCCTTTTCGGCAAGAGGCTCTGCCGCGGCCGAGCGCCATGAGATGTTGTGTCTCTGGGAAAGCACAGATCCCCACTGCTGCTGTGCCTGTAGTTAGGGCGCCAAGGCACCGTGAAGAGCAGCAAGAGCTTTCAGGGCTGGGCCCTTCCTTGTGGAGAAGGAGGCGGACGTTTGCCTTTTCGGCAAGAGGCTCTGCCGCGGCTGAGCGCCATGAGATGTTGCGTCTCTGGGAAAGCACAGATCCCCACTGCTGTTGTGCCAGTAGATAGGGCGCCAAGGGTAGGTGAAGAGCAGCAACAGCTTTCAGGGCCGGGCCCTTCCTTGTGGAAGAAGGAGCCGGACGTTTGCCTTTTCGGCAAGAGGCGCTGCCGCGGCCGAGCGCCATGAGATGTTGCGTCTCTGGGAAAGCAAAGATCCCCAGTGCTCTTGTGCCTGTAGACAGGGCGCCAAGGCACCGTGAAGAGCAGCAAGAGCTTTCAGGGCTGGGCCCTTCCTTGTGGGAGAAGGAGCCGGACGTTTGCCTTTTGGGCAAGAGGATCTCCCGCGGCCGAGCGCCATGAGATGTTGCGTCTCTGGGAAAGCACAGATCCCCACTGCTCTTGTGCCTGTAGATAGGGCGCCAAGGCACCGTGAAGAGCAGCAAGAGCTTTCAGGGCTGGGCCCTTCCTTGTGGGAGAAGGAGCCGGACGTTTGCCTTTTCGGCAAGAGGCTCTGCCGCGGCCGAGCGCCATGAGATGTTGCGTCTCTGGGAAAGCACAGATCCCCACTGCTGTTGTGCCTGTAGATAGGGCGCCAAGGATAGGTGAAGAGCAGCAAGAGCTTTCAGGGCTGGGCCCTTCCTTGTGGGAGAAGGAGCCGGACGTTTGCCTTTTCGGCAAGAGGCTCTGCCGCGGCCGAGCGCCATGAGATGTTGCGTCTCTGGGAAAGCACGGATCCCCACTGCTGTTGTACCTGTAGGTAGGGCTGCAAGGGTAGGTGAAGAGCAGCAACAGCTTTCAGGGCTGGGCCCTTCCTTGTGGGAGATGGAGCCGGACGTTTGCCTTTTCGGCAAGAGGCTGTGACGCGGCCGAGCGCCATGAGATGTTGTGTCTCTGGGAAAGCACAGATCCCCACTGCTGCTGTGCCTGTAGTTAGGGCGCCAAGGCACCGTGAAGAGCAGCAAGAGCTTTCAGGGCTGGGCCCTTCCTTGTGGAGAAGGAGGCGGACGTTTGCCTTTTCGGCAAGAGGCTCTGCCGCGGCCGAGCGCCATGAGATGTTGCGTCTCTGGGAAAGCACAGATCCCCACTGCTGTTGTGCCAGTATATAGGGCGCCAAGGGTAGGTGAAGAGCAGCAAGAGCTTTCAGGGCTGGGCCCTTCCTTGTGGGAGAAGGAGCCGGACGTTTGCCTTTTCGGCAAAAGGCTCTGCCGCGGCCGAGCGCCATGAGATGTTGCGTCTCTGGGAAAGCACAGATCCCCACTGCTGTTGTGCCTGTAGATAGGGCGCCAAGGCACCGTGAAGAGCAGCAAGAGCTTTCAGGGCTGGGCCCTTCCTTGTGGGAGAAGGAGCCGGACGTTTGCCTTTTCGGCAAGAGGCTCTGCCTCGGAGGAGCGCCATGAGATGTTGCATCTCTGGGAAAGCACAGATCCCCACTGCTGCTGTGCCTGTAGATAGGGCGCCAAGGCACCGTGAAGAGCAGCAAGAGCTTTCAGGGCTGGGCCCTTCCTTGTGGGAGAAGGAGCCGGACGTTTGCCTTTTCGGCAAGAGGCTCTGCCGCGGCCGAGCGCCATGAGATGTTGCGTCTCTGGGAAAGCACAGATCCCCAGTGCTCTTGTGCCTGTAGGTAGGGCGCCAAGGCACCCTGAAGAGCAGCAAGAGCTTTCAGGGCTGGGCCCTTCCTTGTGGGAGAAGCAGCCGGACGTTTGCCTTTTCGGCAAGAGGCTCTGCCACGGCAGAGCGCCATGAGATGTTGCGTCTCTGGGAAAGCACAGATCCCCACTGCTGTTGTGCCTGTAGATTGGGCGCCAATGGTAGGTGAAGAGCAGCAAGAGCTTTCAGGGCTGGGCCCTTCCTTGTGGGAGAAGGAGCCGGACGTTTGCCTTTTCGGCAAGAGGCTCTGCCGCGGAGGAGCGCCATGAGATGTTGCGTCTCTGGGAAAGCACAGATCCCCACTGCTGTTGTACCTGTAGGTAGGGCTGCAAGGGTAGGTGAAGAGCAGCAACAGCTTTCAGGGCTGGGCCCTTCCTTGTGGGAGATGGAGCCGGACGTTTGCCTTTTCGGCAAGAGGCTCTGCCGCGGCCGAGCGCCATGAGATGTTGTGTCTCTGGGAAAGCACAGATCCCCACTGCTGCTGTGCCTGTAGTTAGGGCGCCAAGGCACCGTGAAGAGCAGCAAGAGCTTTCAGGGCTGGGCCCTTCCTTGTGGGAGAAGGAGGCGGACGTTTGCCTTTTCGGCAAGAGGCTCTGCCGCGGCTGAGCGCCATGAGATGTTGCGTCTCTGGGAAAGCACAGATCCCCAGTGCTCTTGTGCCTGTAGGTAGGGTGCCAAGGCACCGTGAAGAGCAGCAACAGCTTTCAGGGCCGGGCCCTTCCTTGTGGAAGAAGGAGCCGGACGTTTGCCTTTTCGGCAAGAGGCGCTTCCGCGGCCTAGCGCCATGAGATGTTTCATCTCTGGGAAAGCACAGATCCCCACTGCTGTTGTGCCTGTAGATAGAGCGCCAAGGCACCGTGAAGAGCAGCAAGAGCTTTCAGGGCTGGGCCCTTCCTTGTGGGAGAAGGAGCCGGACGTTTGCCTTTTCGGCAAGAGGCGCTGCCGCGGCCGAGCGCCATGAGATGTTGCGTCTCTGGGAAAGCAAAGATCCCCAGTGCTCTTGTGCCTGTAGACAGGGCGCCAAGGCACCGTGAAGAGCAGCAAGAGCTTTCAGGGCTGGGCCCTTCCTTGTGGGAGAAGGAGCCGGACGTTTGCCTTTTGGGCAAGAGGATCTCCCGCGGCCGAGCGCCATGAGATGTTGCGTCTCTGGGAAAGCACAGATCCCCACTGCTCTTGTGCCTGTAGATAGGGCGCCAAGGCACCGTGAAGAGCAGCAAGAGCTTTCAGGGCTGGGCCCTTCCTTGTGGGAGAAGGAGCCGGACGTTTGCCTTTTCGGCAAGAGGCTCTGCCGCGGCCGAGCGCCATGAGATGTTGCGTCTCTGGGAAAGCACAGATCCCCACTGCTGTTGTGCCTGTAGATAGGGCGCCAAGGATAGGTGAAGAGCAGCAAGAGCTTTCAGGGCTGGGCCCTTCCTTGTGGGAGAAGGAGCCGGACGTTTGCCTTTTCGGCAAGAGGCTCTGCCGCGGCCGAGCGCCATGAGATGTTGCGTCTCTGGGAAAGCACGGATCCCCACTGCTGTTGTACCTGTAGGTAGGGCTGCAAGGGTAGGTGAAGAGCAGCAACAGCTTTCAGGGCTGGGCCCTTCCTTGTGGGAGATGGAGCCGGACGTTTGCCTTTTCGGCAAGAGGCTGTGACGCGGCCGAGCGCCATGAGATGTTGTGTCTCTGGGAAAGCACAGATCCCCACTGCTGCTGTGCCTGTAGTTAGGGCGCCAAGGCACCGTGAAGAGCAGCAAGAGCTTTCAGGGCTGGGCCCTTCCTTGTGGAGAAGGAGGCGGACGTTTGCCTTTTCGGCAAGAGGCTCTGCCGCGGCCGAGCGCCATGAGATGTTGCGTCTCTGGGAAAGCACAGATCCCCACTGCTGTTGTGCCAGTATATAGGGCGCCAAGGGTAGGTGAAGAGCAGCAAGAGCTTTCAGGGCTGGGCCCTTCCTTGTGGGAGAAGGAGCCGGACGTTTGCCTTTTCGGCAAAAGGCTCTGCCGCGGCCGAGCGCCATGAGATGTTGCGTCTCTGGGAAAGCACAGATCCCCACTGCTGTTGTGCCTGTAGATAGGGCGCCAAGGCACCGTGAAGAGCAGCAAGAGCTTTCAGGGCTGGGCCCTTCCTTGTGGGAGAAGGAGCCGGACGTTTGCCTTTTCGGCAAGAGGCTCTGCCTCGGAGGAGCGCCATGAGATGTTGCATCTCTGGGAAAGCACAGATCCCCACTGCTGCTGTGCCTGTAGATAGGGCGCCAAGGCACCGTGAAGAGCAGCAAGAGCTTTCAGGGCTGGGCCCTTCCTTGTGGGAGAAGGAGCCGGACGTTTGCCTTTTCGGCAAGAGGCTCTGCCGCGGCCGAGCGCCATGAGATGTTGCGTCTCTGGGAAAGCACAGATCCCCAGTGCTCTTGTGCCTGTAGGTAGGGCGCCAAGGCACCCTGAAGAGCAGCAAGAGCTTTCAGGGCTGGGCCCTTCCTTGTGGGAGAAGCAGCCGGACGTTTGCCTTTTCGGCAAGAGGCTCTGCCACGGCAGAGCGCCATGAGATGTTGCGTCTCTGGGAAAGCACAGATCCCCACTGCTGTTGTGCCTGTAGATTGGGCGCCAATGGTAGGTGAAGAGCAGCAAGAGCTTTCAGGGCTGGGCCCTTCCTTGTGGGAGAAGGAGCCGGACGTTTGCCTTTTCGGCAAGAGGCTCTGCCGCGGAGGAGCGCCATGAGATGTTGCGTCTCTGGGAAAGCACAGATCCCCACTGCTGTTGTACCTGTAGGTAGGGCTGCAAGGGTAGGTGAAGAGCAGCAACAGCTTTCAGGGCTGGGCCCTTCCTTGTGGGAGATGGAGCCGGACGTTTGCCTTTTCGGCAAGAGGCTCTGCCGCGGCCGAGCGCCATGAGATGTTGTGTCTCTGGGAAAGCACAGATCCCCACTGCTGCTGTGCCTGTAGTTAGGGCGCCAAGGCACCGTGAAGAGCAGCAAGAGCTTTCAGGGCTGGGCCCTTCCTTGTGGGAGAAGGAGGCGGACGTTTGCCTTTTCGGCAAGAGGCTCTGCCGCGGCTGAGCGCCATGAGATGTTGCGTCTCTGGGAAAGCACAGATCCCCAGTGCTCTTGTGCCTGTAGGTAGGGTGCCAAGGCACCGTGAAGAGCAGCAACAGCTTTCAGGGCCGGGCCCTTCCTTGTGGAAGAAGGAGCCGGACGTTTGCCTTTTCGGCAAGAGGCGCTTCCGCGGCCTAGCGCCATGAGATGTTTCATCTCTGGGAAAGCACAGATCCCCACTGCTGTTGTGCCTGTAGATAGAGCGCCAAGGCACCGTGAAGAGCAGCAAGAGCTTTCAGGGCTGGGCCCTTCCTTGTGGGAGAAGGAGCCGGACGTTTGCCTTTTCGGCAAGAGGCGCTGCCGCGGCCGAGCGCCATGAGATGTTGCGTCTCTGGGAAAGCAAAGATCCCCAGTGCTCTTGTGCCTGTAGACAGGGCGCCAAGGCACCGTGAAGAGCAGCAAGAGCTTTCAGGGCTGGGCCCTTCCTTGTGGGAGAAGGAGCCGGACGTTTGCCTTTTGGGCAAGAGGATCTCCCGCGGGCCGAGCGCCATGAGATGTTGCGTCTCTGGGAAAGCACAGATCCCCACTGCTCTTGTGCCTGTAGATAGGGCGCCAAGGCACCGTGAAGAGCAGCAAGAGCTTTCAGGGCTGGGCCCTTCCTTGTGGGAGAAGGAGCCGGACGTTTGCCTTTTCGGCAAGAGGCTCTGCCGCGGCCGAGCGCCATGAGATGTTGCGTCTCTGGGAAAGCACAGATCCCCACTGCTGTTGTGCCTGTAGATAGGGCGCCAAGGATAGGTGAAGAGCAGCAAGAGCTTTCAGGGCTGGGCCCTTCCTTGTGGGAGAAGGAGCCGGACGTTTGCCTTTTCGGCAAGAGGCTCTGCCGCGGCCGAGCGCCATGAGATGTTGTGTCTCTGGGAAAGCACAGATCCCCACTGCTGCTGTGCCTGTAGTTAGGGCGCCAAGGCACCGTGAAGAGCAGCAAGAGCTTTCAGGGCTGGGCCCTTCCTTGTGGAGAAGGAGGCGGACGTTTGCCTTTTCGGCAAGAGGCTCTGCCGCGGCTGAGCGCCATGAGATGTTGCGTCTCTGGGAAAGCACAGATCCCCACTGCTGTTGTGCCAGTATATAGGGCGCCAAGGGTAGGTGAAGAGCAGCAAGAGCTTTCAGGGCTGGGCCCTTCCTTGTGGGAGAAGGAGCCGGACGTTTGCCTTTTCGGCAAAAGGCTCTGCCGCGGCCGAGCGCCATGAGATGTTGCGTCTCTGGGAAAGCACAGATCCCCACTGCTGTTGTGCCTGTAGATAGGGCGCCAAGGCACCGTGAAGAGCAGCAAGAGCTTTCAGGGCTGGGCCCTTCCTTGTGGGAGAAGGAGCCGGACGTTTGCCTTTTCGGCAAGAGGCTCTGCCTCGGAGGAGCGCCATGAGATGTTGCATCTCTGGGAAAGCACAGATCCCCACTGCTGCTGTGCCTGTAGATAGGGCGCCAAGGCACCGTGAAGAGCAGCAAGAGCTTTCAGGGCTGGGCCCTTCCTTGTGGGAGAAGGAGCCGGACGTTTGCCTTTTCGGCAAGAGGCTCTGCCGCGGCCGAGCGCCATGAGATGTTGCGTCTCTGGGAAAGCACAGATCCCCAGTGCTCTTGTGCCTGTAGGTAGGGCGCCAAGGCACCCTGAAGAGCAGCAAGAGCTTTCAGGGCTGGGCCCTTCCTTGTGGGAGAAGCAGCCGGACGTTTGCCTTTTCGGCAAGAGGCTCTGCCACGGCAGAGCGCCATGAGATGTTGCGTCTCTGGGAAAGCACAGATCCCCACTGCTGTTGTGCCTGTAGATTGGGCGCCAATGGTAGGTGAAGAGCAGCAAGAGCTTTCAGGGCTGGGCCCTTCCTTGTGGGAGAAGGAGCCGGACGTTTGCCTTTTCGGCAAGAGGCTCTGCCGCGGCCGAGCGCCATGAGATGTTACGTCTCTGGGAAAGCACAGATCCCCACTGCTGTTGTACCTGTAGGTAGGGCTGCAAGGGTAGGTGAAGAGCAGCAAGAGCTTTCAGGGCTGGGCCCTTCCTTGTGGGAGAAGGAGCCGGACGTTTGCCTTTTCGGCAAGAGGCTCTGCCGCGGCCGAGCGCCATGAGATGTTGTGTCTCTGGGAAAGCACAGATCCCCACTGCTGCTGTGCCTGTAGATAGGGCGCCAAGGCACCGTGAAGAGCAGCAACAGCTTTCAGGGCTGGGCCCTTCCTTGTGGGAGAAGGAGCCGGACGTTTGCCTTTTCGGCAAGAGGCGCTTCCGCGGCCTAGCGCCATGAGATGTTGCATCTCTGGGAAAGCACAGATCCCCACTGCTGTTGTGCCTGTAGATAGAGCGCCAAGGCACCGTGAAGAGCAGCAAGAGCTTTCAGGGCTGGGCCCTTCCTTGTGGGAGAAGGAGCCGGACGTTTGCATTTTCGGCAAGAGGCGCTGCCGCGGGACGAGCGCCATGAGATGTTGCGTCTCTGGGAAAGCACAGATCCCCACTGCTGTTGTGCCTGTAGATAGGGCGCCAAGGCACCGTGAAGAGCAGCAAGAGCTTTCAGGGCTGGGCCCTTCCTTGTGGGAGAAGGAGCCGGACGTATGCCTTTTCGGCAAGAAGCTCTGCCGCGGCCGAGCGCCATGAGATGTTGAGTCTCTGGGAAAGCACAGATCCCCACTGCTGTTGTGCCTGTAGATAGGGCGCCAAGGCACCGTGAAGAGCAGCAAGAGCTTTCAGGGCCGGGCCCTTCCTTGTGGGAGAAGGAGCCGGACGTTTGCCTTTTCGGCAAGAGGCTCTGCCACGGCAGAGCGCCATGAGATGTTGCGTCTCTGGGAAAGCACAGATCCCCAGTGCTCTTGTGCCTGTAGATAGGGCGCCAAGGCACCGTGAAGAGCAACAAGAGCTTTCAGGGCTGGGCCCTTCCTTGTGGAGAAGGAGGCGGTCGTTTGCTTTTTCGGCAAGAGGCTCTGCCGCGGCCGAGCGCCATGAGATGTTGCGTCTCTGGGAAAGCACAGATCCCCACTGCTGTTGTGCCTGTAGATAGGGCGCCAAGGATAGGTGAAGAGCAGCAAGAGCTTTCAGGGCTGGGCCCTTCCTTGTGGGAGAAGGAGCCGGACCTTTGCCTTTTCTGCAAGAGGCTCTGCCGCGGCCGAGGGCCATGAGATGTTGCGTCTCTGGGAAAGCACAGATCCCCACTGCTGTTGTGCCAGTATATAGGGCGCCAAGGCACCGTGAAGAGCAGCAAGAGCTTTCAGGGCTGGGCCCTTCCTTGTGGGAGAAGGAGCCGGACGTTTGCCTTTTCGGCAAGAGGCTCTGCCGCGGCCGAGCGCCATGAGATGTTGAGTCTCTGGGAAAGCACAGATCCCCACTGCTCTTGTGCCTGTAGATAGGGCGCCAAGGCACCGTGAAGAGCAGCAAGAGCTTTCAGGGCTGGGCCCTTCCTTGTGGGAGAAGGAGCCGGATGTTTGCCTTTTCGGCAAGAGGATCTCCCGCGGCCGAGCGCCGTGAGATGTTGCGTCTCTGGGAAAGCACAGATCCCCAGTACTGTTGTGCCTGTAGATAGGGCGCCAAGGCACCGTGAAGAGCAGCAAGAGCTTTCAGGGCTGGGCCCTTCCTTGTGGAGAAGGAGGCGGACGTTTGCCTTTTCGGCAAGAGGCTATGCCTCGGAGGAGCGCCATGAGATGTTGCGTCTCTGGGAAAGCACAGATCCCCACTGCTGTTGTGCCTGTATATAGGGTTCCAAGGTACAGTGAAAAGCAGGAACAGCTTTCAGGGCTGTGCCCTTCTGTGTGGGAGAAGGAGCTGGACGTTTGCCTTTTCGGCAAGAGGCTCTGCCGCGGCCGAGCGCCATGAGATGTTGCATCTCTGGGAAAGCACAGATCCCCACTGCTGCTGTGCCTGTAGATAGGGCGCCAAGGCACCGTGAAGAGCAGCAAGAGCTTTCAGGGCTGGGCCCTTCCTTGTGGGAGAAGGAGCCGGACGTTTGCCTTTTCGGCAAGAGGCTCTGCCGCGGCCGAGCGCCATGAGATGTTGCGTCTCTGGGAAAGCACAGATCCCCAGTGCTCTTGTGCCTGTAGGTAGGGCGCCAAGGCACCGTGAAGAGCAGCAAGAGCTTTCAGGGCTGGGCCCTTCCTTGTGGGAGAAGGAGCCGGACGTATGCCTTTTCGGCAAGAGGCTCTGCCGCGGCCGAGCGCCATGAGATGTTGAGTCTCTGGGAAAGCACAGATCCCCACTGCTGTTGTGCCTGTAGATAGGGCGCCAAGGCACCGTGAAGAGCAGCAAGAGCTTTAAGGGCCGGGCCCTTCCTTGTGGGAGAAGGAGCCGGACGTTTGCCTTTTCGGCAAGAGGCTCTGCCGCGGCAGAGCGCCATGAGATGTTGCGTCTCTGGGAAAGCACAGATCCCCACTCCTGTTGTGCCTGTAGATAGGGCGCCAAGGCACCGTGAAGAGCAACAAGAGCTTTCAGGGCTGGGCCCTTCCTTGTGGAGAAGGAGGCGGTCGTTTGCTTTTTCGGCAAGAGGCTCTGCCGCGGCCGAGCGCCATGAGATGTTGCGTCTCTGGGAAAGCACAGATCCCCACTGCTGTTGTGCCTGTAGATAGGGCGCCAAGGATAGGTGAAGAGCAGCAAGAGCTTTCAGGGCTGGGCCCTTCCTTGTGGGAGAAGGAGCCGGACGTTTGCCTTTTCGGCAAGAGGCTCTGCCGCGGCCGAGCGCCATGAGATGTTGCGTCTCTGGGAAAGCACAGATCCCCACTGCTGTTGTGCCAGTATATAGGGCGCCAAGGCACCGTGAAGAGCAGGAAGAGCTTTCAGGGCTGGGGCCCTTCCTTGTGGAAGAAGGAGCCGGACGTTTGCCTTTTCGGCAAGAGGCTCTGCCGCGGAGGAGCGCCATGAGATGTTGCGACTCTGGGAAAGCACAGATCCCCACTGCTGTTGTACCTGTAGGTAGGGCTGCAAGGGTAGGTGAAGAGCAGCAAGAGCTTTCAGGGCTGGGCCCTTCCTTGTGGGAGAAGGAGCCGGACGTTTGCCTTTTCGGCAAGAGGCTCTGCCGCGGCCGAGCGCCATGAGATGTTGAGTCTCTGGGAAAGCACAGATCCCCACTGCTGTTGTGCCTGTAGATAGGGCACCAAGGCACCGTGAAGAGCAGCAAGAGCTTTCAGGGCTGGGCCCTTCCTTGTGGGAGAAGGAGCCGGACGTTTGCCTTTTCGGCAAGAGGCTCTGCCTCGGAGGAGCGCCATGAGATGTTGCGTCTCTGGGAAAGCACAGATCCCCACTGCTGTTGTGCCTGTAGATAGGGTTCCAAGGTACAGTGAAAAGCAGCAACAGCTTTCAGGGCTGTGCCCTTCTGTGTGGGAGAAGGAGCTGGACGTTTGCCTTTTCGGCAAGAGGCTCTGCCGCGGCCGAGCGCCATGAGATGTTGCATCTCTGGGAAAGCACAGATCCCCACTGCTGCTCTGCCTGTAGATAGGGCGCCAAGGCACCGTGAAGAGCAGCAAGAGCTTTCAGGGCTGGGCCCTTCCTTGTGGGAGAAGGAGCCGGACGTTTGCCTTTTCGGCAAGAGGCTCTGCCGCGGCCGAGCGCCATGAGATGTTGCGTCTCTGGGAAAGCACAGATCCCCAGTGCTCTTGTGCCTGTAGATAGGGCGCCAAGGCACCCTGAAGAGCAGCAAGAGCTTTCAGGGCTGGGCCCTTCCTTGTGGAGAAGGAGGCGGTCGTTTGCTTTTTCGGCAAGAGGCTCTGCCGCGGCCGAGCGCCATGAGATGTTGCGTCTCTGGGAAAGCACATATCTCCACTGCTGTTGTGCCTGTAGATTGGGCGCCAATGGTAGGTGAAGAGCAGCAAGAGCTTTCAGGGCTGGGCCCTTCCTTGTGGGAGAAGGAGCCGGACGTTTGCCTTTTCGGCAAGAGGCTCTGCCGCGGCCGAGCGCCATGAGATGTTGCGTCTCTGGGAAAGCACAGATCCCCAGTGCTGTTGTGCGTGTACGTAGGGCTGCAAGGGTAGGTGAAGAGCAGCAAGAGCTTTCAGGGCTGGGCCTTCCTTGTGGAGAAGGAGGCGGTCGTTTGCTTTTTCGGCAAGAGGCTCTGCTGCGGCCCGAGCGCCATGAGATGTTGCGTCTCTGGGAAAGCACAGATCCCCACTGCTGTTGTGCCTGTAGATTGGGCGCCAAGGCACCGTGAAGAGCAGCAAGAGCTTTCAGGGCTGGGCCCTTCCTTGTGGGAGAAGGAGCCGGACGTTTGCCTTTTCGGCAAGAGGCTCTGCCGCGGCCGAGCGCCATGAGATGTTGCGTCTCTGGGAAAGCACAGATCCCCACTGCTGTTTTGCCAGTAGATAGGGCGCCAAGGGTAGGTGAAGAGCAGCAAGAGCTTTCAGGGCTGGGCCCTTCCTTGTGGGAGAAGGAGCCGGACGTTTGCCTTTTCAGCAAGAGGCTCTGCCGCGGCCGAGCGCCATGAGATGTTGCGTCTCTGGGAAAGCACAGATCACCACTGCTGTTGTACCTGTAGGTAGGGCTGCAAGGGTAGGTGAAGAGCAGCAACAGCTTTCAGGGCTGGGCCCTTCCTTGTGGGAGAAGGAGCCGGACGTTTGCCTTTTCGGCAAGAGGCTCTGCCGCGGCTGAGCGCCATGAGATGTTGCGTCTCTGGGAAAGCACAGATCCCCACTGCTGCTGTGCCTGTAGATAGGGCGCCAAGGCACCGTGAAGAGCAGCAAGAGCTTTCAGGGCTGGGCCCTTCCTTGTGGGAGAAGGAGCCGGACGTTTGCCTTTTCGGCAAGAGGCGCTTCCGCGGACTAGCGCCATGAGATGTTGCATCTCTGGGAAAGCACAGATCCCCACTGCTGTTGTGCCTGTAGACAGGGCGCCAAGGCACCGTGAAGAGCAGCAACAGCTTTCAGGGCTGGGCCCTTCCTTGTGGGAGAAGGAGCCGGACTTTTGCCTTTTGGGCAAGAGGCTCTGCCGCGGCGGAGCGCCATGAGATGTTGCGTCTCTGGGAAAGCACAGATCCCCACTGCTCTTGTGCCTGTAGATAGGGCGCCAAGGCACCGTGAAGAGCAGCAAGAGCTTTCAGGGCTGGGCCATTCCTTGTGGGAGAAGGAGCCGGACGTTTGCCTTTTCGGCAAGAGGCTCTGCCGCGGCCGAGCGCCATGAGATGTTGAGTCTCTGGGAAAGCACAGATCCCCACTGCTGTTGTGCCTGTAGATAGGGCGCCAAGGCACCGTGAAGAGCAGCAAGAGCTTTCAGGGCTGGGCCCTTCCTTGTGGGAGAAGGAGCCGGACGTTTGCCTTTTCGGCAAGAGGATCTCCCGCGGCCGAGCGCCGTGAGATGTTGCGTCTCTGGGAAAGCACAGATCCCCAGTACTGTTGTGCCTGTAGATAGGGCGCCAAGGCACCGTGAAGAGCAGCAAGAGCTTTCAGGGCTGGGCCCTTCCTTGTGGGAGAAGGAGCCGGACGTTTGCCTTTTCGGCAAGAGGCTCTGCCGCGGCCGAGCGCCATGAGATGTTGCGTCTCTGGGAAAGCACAGATCCCCACTGCTGTTGTGCCTGTAGATAGGGTTCCAAGGTACAGTGAAAAGCAGGAACAGCTTTCAGGGCTGTGCCCTTCTGTGTGGGAGAAGGAGCTGGACGTTTGCCTTTTCGGCAAGAGGCTCTGCCGCGGCCGAGCGCCATGAGATGTTGCATCTCTGGGAAAGCACAGATCCCCACTGCTGCTCTGCCTGTAGATAGGGCGCCAAGGCACCGTGAAGAGCAGCAAGAGCTTTCAGGGCTGGGCCCTTCCTTGTGGGAGAAGGAGCCGGACGTTTGCCTTTTCGGCAGAGGCTCTGCCACGGCAGAGCGCCATGAGATGTTGCGTCTCTGGGAAAGCACAGATCCCCACTGCTGTTGTGCCTGTAGATAGGGCGCCAAGGCACCGTGAAGAGCAGCAAGAGCTTTCAGGGCTGGGCCCTTCCTTGTGGAGAAGGAGACGGTCGTTTGCTTTTTCGGCAAGAGGCTCTGCCGCGGCCGAGCGCCATGAGATGTTGCGTCTCTGGGAAAGCACATATCTCCACTGCTGTTGTGCCTGTAGATTGGGCGCCAATGGTAGGTGAAGAGCAGCAAGAGCTTTCAGGGCTGGGCCCTTCCTTGTGGGAGAAGGAGCCGGACGTTTGCCTTTTCGGCAAGAGGCTCTGCCGCGGCCGAGCGCCATGAGATGTTGCGTCTCTGGGAAAGCACAGATCCCCAGTGCTCTTGTGCCTGTAGGTAGGGCTGCAAGGGTAGGTGAAGAGCAGCAACAGCTTTCAGGGCTGGGCCCTTCCTTGTGGAGAAGCAGGCGGTCGTTTGCTTTTTCGGCAAGAGGCTCTGCTGCGGCCGAGCGCCATGAGATGTTGCGTCTCTGGGAAAGCACAGATCCCCACTGCTGTTGTGCCTGTAGATAGGGCGCCAAGGCACCGTGAAGAGCAGCAAGAGCTTTCAGGGCTGGGCCCTTCCTTGTGGAGAAGGAGGCGGTCGTTTGCTTTTTCGGCAAGAGGCTCTGCCGCGGCCGAGCGCCATGAGATGTTGCGTCTCTGGGAAAGCACATATCTCCACTGCTGTTGTGCCTGTAGATTGGGCGCCAATGGTAGGTGAAGAGCAGCAAGAGCTTTCAGGGCTGGGCCCTTCCTTGTGGGAGAAGGAGCCGGACGTTTGCCTTTTCGGCAAGAGGCTCTGCCGCGGCCGAGCGCCATGAGATGTTGCGTCTCTGGGAAAGCACAGATCCCCACTGCTGTTGTGCCTGTAGGTAGGGCTGAAAGGGTAGGTGAAGAGCAGCAAGAGCTTTCAGGGCTGGGCCCTTCCTTGTGGAGAAGGAGGCGGTCGTTTGCTTTTTCGGCAAGAGGCTCTGCTGCGGCCGAGCGCCATGAGATGTTGCGTCTCTGGGAAAGCACAGATCCCCACTGCTGTTGTGCCTGTAGATAGGGCGCCAAGGCACCGTGAAGAGCAGCAAGAGCTTTCAGGGCTGGGCCCTTCCTTGTGGGAGAAGGAGCCGGACGTTTGCCTTTTCGGCAAGAGGCTCTGCCGCGGCCGAGCGCCATGAGATGTTGCGTCTCTGGGAAAGCACAGATCCCCACTCCTGTTGTGCCAGTAGGTAGGGCGCCAAGGGTAGGTGAAGAGCAGCAACAGCTTTCAGGGCTGGGCCCTTCCTTGTGGGAGAAGGAGCCGGACGTTTGCCTTTTCGGCAAAAGGCTCTGCCGCGGCTGAGCGCCATGAGATGTTGCGTCTCTGGGAAAGCACAGATCCCCACTGCTGTTGTGCCTGTAGATAGGGCGCCAAGGCACCGTGAAGAGCAGCAAGAGCTTTCAGGGCTGGGCCCTTCCTTGTGGGAGAAGGAGCCGGACGTTTGCCTTTTCGGCAAGAGGCTCTGCCGCGGAGGAGCGCCATGAGATGTTGCGTCTCTGGGAAAGCACAGATCCCCACTGCTGTTGTGCCTGTAGATACGGCGCCAAGGGTAGGTGAAGAGCAGCAAGAGCTTTCAGGGCTGGGCCCTTCCTTGTGGGAGAAGGAGCCGGACGTTT
This sequence comes from Harpia harpyja, assembly GCF_026419915.1. Classification (NCBI taxonomy): domain Eukaryota; kingdom Metazoa; phylum Chordata; class Aves; order Accipitriformes; family Accipitridae; genus Harpia; species Harpia harpyja. The sequence continues at coordinate 37,657 of NW_026293167.1, read as the reverse complement.
GCCTTTTCGGCAAGAGGCTCTGCCGCGGCCGAGCGCCATGAGATGTTGTGTCTCTGGGAAAGCACAGATCCCCACTGCTGCTGTGCCTGTAGATAGGGCGCCAAGGCACTGTGAAGAGCAGCAACAGCTTTGAGGGCTGGGCCCTTCCTTGTGGGAGAAGGAGCCGGACGTTTGCCTTTTCGGCAAGAGGCTCTGCCGCGGCTGAGCGCCATGAGATGTTGCGTCTCTGGGAAAGCACAGATCCCCACTGCTGTTGTACCTGTAGGTAGGGCTGCAAGGGTAGGTGAAGAGCAGTAACAGCTTTCAGGTCTGGGCCCTTCGTTGTGGGAGAAGGAGCCGGACGTTTGCCTTTTCGGCAAGAGGCTCTGCCGCGGCCGAGCGCCATGAGATGTTGTGTCTCTGGGAAAGCACAGATCCCCACTGCTGCTGTGCCTGTAGATAGGGCGCCAAAGCACCGTGAAGAGCAGCAACAGCTTTCAGGGCTGGGCCCTTCCTTGTGGGAGAAGGAGCCGGACGTTTGCCTTTTCGGCAAGAGGCATTTCCGAGGCCGAGCGCCATGAGATGTTGCATCTCTGGGAAAGCACAGATCCCCACTGCTGTTGTGCCTGTAGATAGAGTGCCAAGGCACCGTGAAGAGCAGCAAGAGCTTTCAGGGCTGGGCCCTTCCTTGTGGGAGAAAAAGCCGGACGTTTGCCTTTTCGGCAAGAGGCTCTGCCGCGGCCGAGCGCCATGAGATGTTGTGTCTCTGGGAAAGCACAGATCCCCACTGCTGCTGTGCCTGTAGATAGGGCGCCAAAGCACCGTGAAGAGCAGCAAGAGCTTTCAGGGCTGGGCCCTTCCTTGTGGAGAAGGAGGCGGTCGTTTGCTTTTTCGGCAAGAGGCTCTGCCGTGGCCGAGCGCCATGAGATGTTGCGTCTCTGGGAAAGCACATATCTCCACTGCTGTTGTGCCTGTAGATTGGGCGCCAATGGTAGGTGAAGAGCAGCAAGAGCTTTCAGGGCTGGGCCCTTCCTTGTGGGAGAAGGAGCCGGACGTTTGCCTTTTCGGCAAGAGGCTCTGCCGCGGCCGAGCGCCATGAGATGTTGCGTCTCTGGGAAAGCACAGATTTCCCCTGCTGTTGTGCCTGTAGATAGGGCGCCAAGGCACCGTGAAGAGCAGCAAGAGCTTTGAGGGCTGGGCCTTTCCTTGTGGGAGAAGGAGCCGGACGTTTGCCTTTTCGGCAAGAGGCTCTGCCGCGGCCGAGAGCCATGAGATGTTGCGTCTCTGGGAAAGCACAGATCCCCACTGCTGTTGCGCCTGTAGATAGGGCGCCAAGGCACCGTGAAGAGCAGCAACAGCTTTGAGGGCTGGGCCCTTCCTTGTGGGAGAAGGAGCCGGACGTTTGCCTTTTCGGCAAGAGGCTCTGCCGCGGCCGAGCGCCATGAGATGTTGCGTCTCTGGGAAAGCACAGATCCCCACTGCTGTTGTACCTGTAGGTAGGGCTGCAAGGGTAGGTGAAGAGCAGCAACAGCTTTCAGGTCTGGGCCCTTCGTTGTGGGAGAAGCAGCTGGACGTTTGCCTTTTCGGCAAGAGGCTCTGCCGCGGCCGAGCGCCATGAGATGTTGCGTCTCTGGGAAAGCACAGATCCCCACTCCTGTTGTGCCAGTAGGTAGGGCGCCAAGGGTAGGTGAAGAGCAGCAACAGCTTTCAGGGCTGGGCCCTTCCTTGTGGGAGAAGGAGCCGGACGTTTGCCTTTTCGGCAAAAGGCTCTGCCGCGGCTGAGCGCCATGAGATGTTGCGTCTCTGGGAAAGCACAGATCCCCACTGCTGTTGTGCCAGTATATAGGGTGCCAAGGCACCGTGAAGAGCAGCAAGAGCTTTCAGGGCTGGGCCCTTCCTTGTGGGAGAAGGAGCCGGACGTTTGCCTTTTCGGCAAGAGGCTCTGCCGCGGAGGAGCGCCATGAGATGTTGCGTCTCTGGGAAAGCACAGATCCCCACTGCTGTTGTGCCTGTAGATACGGCGCCAAGGGTAGGTGAAGAGCAGCAACAGCTTTCAGGGCTGGGCCCTTCCTTGTGGGAGAAGGAGCCGGACGTTTGCCTTTTCGGCAAGAGGCTCTGCCGCGGCCGAGCGCCATGAGATGTTGTGTCTCTGGGAAAGCACAGATCCCCACTGCTGCTGTGCCTGTAGATAGGGCGCCAAGGCACTGTGAAGAGCAGCAACAGCTTTGAGGGCTGGGCCCTTCCTTGTGGGAGAAGGAGCCGGACGTTTGCCTTTTCGGCAAGAGGCTCTGCCGCGGCCGAGCGCCATGAGATGTTGCGTCTCTGGGAAAGCACAGATCCCCACTGCTGTTGTACCTGTAGGTAGGGCTGCAAGGGTAGGTGAAGAGCAGTAACAGCTTTCAGGTCTGGGCCCTTCGTTGTGGGAGAAGGAGCCGGACGTTTGCCTTTTCGGCAAGAGGCTCTGCCGCGGCCGAGCGCCATGAGATGTTGTGTCTCTGGGAAAGCACAGATCCCCACTGCTGCTGTGCCTGTAGATAGGGCGCCAAAGCACCGTGAAGAGCAGCAACAGCTTTCAGGGCTGGGCCCTTCCTTGTGGGAGAAGGAGCCGGACGTTTGCCTTTTCGGCAAGAGGCATTTCCGAGGCCGAGCGCCATGAGATGTTGCATCTCTGGGAAAGCACAGATCCCCACTGCTGTTGTGCCTGTAGATAGAGTGCCAAGGCACCGTGAAGAGCAGCAAGAGCTTTCAGGGCTGGGCCCTTCCTTGTGGGAGAAAAAGCCGGACGTTTGCCTTTTCGGCAAGAGGCTCTGCCGCGGCCGAGCGCCATGAGATGTTGCGTCTCTGGGAAAGCACAGATCCCCACTGCTGCTGTTCCTGTAGATAGGGCGCCAAAGCACCGTGAAGAGCAGCAAGAGCTTTCAGGGCTGGGCCCTTCCTTGTGGAGAAGGAGGCGGTCGTTTGCTTTTTCGGCAAGAGGCTCTGCCGCGGCCGAGCGCCATGAGATGTTGCGTCTCTGGGAAAGCACATATCTCCACTGCTGTTGTGCCTGTAGATTGGGCGCCAATGGTAGGTGAAGAGCAGCAAGAGCTTTCAGGGCTGGGCCCTTCCTTGTGGGAGAAGGAGCCGGACGTTTGCCTTTTCGGCAAGAGGCTCTGCCGCGGCCGAGCGCCATGAGATGTTGCGTCTCTGGGAAAGCACAGATCCCCACTGCTGTTGTGCCTGTAGATAGGGCGCCAAGGCACCGTGAAGAGCAGCAAGAGCTTTCAGGGCTGGGCCCTTCCTTGTGGGAGAAGGAGCCGGACGTTTGCCTTTTCGGCAAGAGGCTCTGCCGCGGCCGAGACCCATGAGATGTTGCGTCTCTGGGAAAGCACAGATCCCCACTGCTGTTGCGCCTGTAGATAGGGCGCCAAGGCACCGTGAAGAGCAGCAACAGCTTTGAGGGCTGGGCCCTTCCTTGTGGGAGAAGGAGCCGGACGTTTGCCTTTTCGGCAAGAGGCTCTGCCGCGGCCGAGCGCCATGAGATGTTGCGTCTCTGGGAAAGCACAGATCCCCACTGCTGTTGTACCTGTAGGTAGGGCTGCAAGGGTAGGTGAAGAGCAGCAACAGCTTTCAGGTCTGGGCCCTTCGTTGTGGGAGAAGGAGCTGGACGTTTGCCTTTTCGGCAAGAGGCTCTGCCGCGGCCGAGCGCCATGAGATGTTGTGTCTCTGGGAAAGCACAGATCCCCACTGCTGCTGTGCCTGTAGATAGGGCGCCAAAGCACCGTGAAGAGCAGCAAGAGCTTTCAGGGCTGGGCCCTTCCTTGTGGGAGAAGGAGCCGGACGTTTGCCTTTTCGGCAAGAGGCTTTTCCGAGGCCGAGCGCCATGAGATGTTGCATCTCTGGGAAAGCACAGATCCCCACTGCTGTTGTGCCTGTAGATAGAGCGCCAAGGCACCGTGAAGAGCAGCAAGAGCTTTGAGGGCTGGGCCCTTCCTTGTGGGAGAAGGAGCCGGACGTTTGCCTTTTCGGCAAGAGGCTCTGCCGCGGCCGAGCGCCATGAGATGTTGCGTCTCTGGGAAAGCACAGATCCCCACTGCTGTTGCGCCTGTAGATAGGGCGCCAAGGCACCGTGAAGAGCAGCAACAGCTTTGAGGGCTGGGCCCTTCCTTGTGGGAGAAGGAGCCGGACGTTTGCCTTTTCGGCAAGAGGCTCTGCCGCGGAGGAGCGCCATGAGATGTTGCGTCTCTGGGAAAGCACAGATCCCCACTGCTGTTGTACCTGTAGGTAGGGCTGCAAGGGTAGGTGAAGAGCAGCAACAGCTTTCAGGTCTGGGCCCGTCGTTGTGGGAGAAGGAGCCGGACGTTTGCCTTTTCGGCAAGAGGCTCTGCCGCGGCGGAGCGCCATGAGATGTTGCGTCTCTGAGAAAGCACAGATCCCCAGTGCTCTTGTGCCTGTAGACAGGGCGCCAATGCACTGTGAAGAGCAGCAAGAGCTTTCAGGGCTGGGCCCTTCCTTGTGGGAGAAGTAGCCGGACGTTTGCCTTTTCGGCAAGAGGCTCTGCCGCGGCGGAGCGCCATGAGATGTTGCGTCTCTGGGAAAGCACAGATCCCCAGTGCTGTTGTGCCTGTAGATAGGGCGCCAAGGCACCGTGAAGAGCAGCAACAGCTTTCAGGGCTGGGCCCTTCCTTGTGGGAGAAGGAGCCGGACGTTTGCCTTTTCAGCAAGAGGCACTGCCGCGGCCGAGCGCCATGAGATGTTGCGTCTCTGGGAAAGCACAGATCCCCACTGCTCTTGTGCCTGTAGATAGGGCGCCAAGGCACCGTGAAGAGCAGCAAGAGCTTTCAGGGCTGGGCCATTCCTTGTGGGAGAAGGAGCCGGACGTTTGCCTTTTCGGCAAGAGGCTCTGCCGCGGACGACCGCCATGAGATGTTGCGTCTCTGGGAAAGCACAGATCCCCACTGCTGCTGTGCCTGTAGATAGGGCGCCAAGGCACCGTGAAGAGCAGCAAGAGCTTTCAGGGCTGGGCCCTTCCTTGTGGGAGAAGGAGCCGGACGTTTGCCTTTTCGGCAAGAGGCTCTGCCGCGGCCGAGCGCCATGAGATGTTGCGTCTCTGGGAAAGCACAGATCCCCAGTGCTCTTCTGCCTGTAGCCAGGGCGCCAAGGCACCGTGAAGAGCAGCAACAGCTTTCAGGGCTGGGCCCTTCCTTGTAGGAGAAGGAGCCGGACGTTTGCCTTTTCGGCAAGAGGATCTCCCGCGGCCGAGCGCCATGAGATGTTGCGTCTCTGGGAAAGCACAGATCCCCACTGCTGCTGTGCCTGTAGGTAGGGCGCCAAGGCACCGTGAAGAGCAGCAAGAGCTTTCAGGGCTGGGCCATTCCTTGTGGGAGAAGGAGCCGGACGTTTGCCTTTTCGGCAAGAGGCTCTGCCGCGGCCGAGCGCCATGAGATGTTGCGTCTCTGGGAAAGCACAGATCCCCACTGCTGCTGTGCCTGTAGATAGAGCGCCAAGGCACCGTGAAGAGCAGCAAGAGCTTTCAGGGCTGGGCCCTTCCTTGTGGGAGAAGGAGCCAGACGTTTGCCTTTTGGGCAAGAGGTTCTCCCGCGGCCGAGCGCCATGAGATGTTGCGTCTCTGGGAAAGCACAGATCCCCACTGCTGTTGTGCCTGTAGATAGGGCGCCAAGGCACCGTGAAGAGCAGCAAGAGCTTTCAGGGCTGGGCCCTTCCTTGTGGGAGAAGGAGCTGGACGTTTGCCTTTTCGGCAAGAGGCTCTGCCGCGGCCGAGCGCCATGAGATGTTGCGTCTCTGGGAAAGCACAGATCCCCACTGCTGTTGTGCCTGTAGATAGGGCGCCAAGGCACCATGAAGAGCAGCAAGAGCTTTCAGGGCTGGGCCCTTCCTTGTGGGAGAAGGAGCCGGACGTTTGCCTTTTCGGCAAGAGGCTCTGCCGCGGCCGAGCGCCATGAGATGTTGCGTCTCTGGGAAAGCACAGATCCCCAGTGCTCTTGTGCCTGTAAATAGGGCGCCAAGGTACCGTGAAGAGCAGCAAGAGCTTTCAGGGCTGGGCCCTTCCTTGTGGGAGAAGGAGCCGGACGTTTGCCTTTTCGGCAAGAGGCTCTGCCGCTGCCGAGCGCCATGAGATGTTGCGTCTCTGGGAAAGCACATATCTCCACTGCTGTTGTGCCTGTAGATAGGGCGCCAAGGCACCGTGAAGAGCAGCAAGAGCTTTCAGGGCCGGGCCCTTCCTTGTGGGAGAAGGAGCCGGACGTTTGCCTTTTCGGCAAGAGGCTCTGCCGCGGCCGAGCGCCATGAGATGTTGCGTCTCTGGGAAAGCACAGATCCCCACTGCTTTTGTGCCTGTAGGTAGGGCGCCAAGGCACCATGAAGAGCAGCAAGAGCTTTCAGGGCTGGGCCCTTCCTTGTGGAGAAGGAGGCGGTCGTTTGCTTTTTCGGCAAGAGGCTCTGCCGCGGCCGAGCGCCATGAGATGGTGCATCTCTGGGAAAGCACAGTTCCCCACTGCTGCTGTGCCTATAGATAGGGCGCCAAGGCACCGTGAAGAGCAGCAAGAGCTTTCAGGGCTGGGCCCTTCCTTGTGGGAGAAGGAGCCGGACGTTTGCCTTTTCGGCAAGAGGCTCTCCCGCGGCCGAGCGCCATGAGATGTTGCGTCTCTGGGAAAGCACAGATCCCCACTGCTGCTGTGCCTGTAGATAGAGCGCCAAGGCACCGTGAAGAGCAGCAACAGCTTTGAGGGCTGGGCCCTTCCTTGTGGGAGAAGGAGCTGGACGTTTGCCTTTTCGGCAAGAGGCTCTGCCGCGGCCGAGCGCCATGAGATGTTGCGTCTCTGGGAAAGCACAGATCCCCAGTGCTCTTGTGCCTGTAGGTAGGGCGCCAAGGCACCATGAAGAGCAGCAAGAGCTTTCAGGGCTGGGCCCTTCCTTGTGGGAGAAGGAGCCGGACGTTTGCCTTTTCGGCAAGAGGCTCTGCCGCGGCCGAGCGCCATGAGATGTTGCGTCTCTGGGAAAGCACATATCTCCACTGCTGTTCTGCCTGTAGATAGGGCGCCAAGGCACCGTGAAGAGCAGCAACAGCTTTCAGGGCTGGGCCCTTCCTTGTGGGAGAAGGAGCCGGACGTTTGCCTTTTCGGCAAGAGGCTCTGCCGCGGCCGAGCGCCATGAGATGTTGCGTCTCTGGGAAAGCACAGATCCCCACTGCTGTTGTGCCTGTAGATAGGGCACCAAGGCACCGTGAAGAGCAGCAACAGCTTTCAGGGCTGGGCCCTTCCTTGTGGGAGAAGGAGCCGGACGTTTGCCTTTTCGGCAAGAGGCTCTGCCGCGGCCGAGCGCCATGAGATGTTGCGTCTCTGGGAAAGCACAGATCCCCACTGCTGTTGTACCTGTAGATAGGGCGCCAAGGCACCGTGAAGAGCAGCAAGAGCTTTCAGGGCTGGGCCCTTCCTTGTGGAGAAGGAGCCGGTCGTTTGCCTTTTTGGCAAGAGGCTCTGCCGCGGCCGAGCGCCATGAGATGTTGCATCTCTGGGAAAGCACAGATCCCCACTGCTGCTGTGCCTGTAGATAGGGCGCCAAGGCACCATGAAGAGCAGCAACAGCTTTCATGGCTGGGCCCTTCCTTGTGGAGAAGGAGGCGGTCGTTTGCCTTTTCGGCAAGAGGCTCTGCCGCGGCCGAGCGCCATGAGATGTTGCATCTCTGGGAAAGCACAGATCCCCACCGCTGCTGTGCCTGTAGATAGGGCGCCAAGGCACCGTGAAGAGCAGCAAGAGCTTTCAGGGCTGGGCCCTTCCTTGTGAGAGAAGGAGCCGGACGTTTTCCTTTTCGGCAAGAGTCTCTGCCGCGGCCGAGCGCCATGAGATGTTGCGTCTCTGGGAAAGCACAGTTCCCCAGTGCTCTTGTGCCTGTAGGTAGGGCGCCAAGGCACCATGAAGAGCAGCAAGAGCTTTCAGGGCTGGGCCCTTCCTTGTGGGAGAAGGAGCCGGACGTTTGCCTTTTCGGCAAGAGGCTCTGCCGCGGCCGAGCGCCATGAGATGTTGCGTCTCTGGGAAAGCACAGATCCCCACTGCTGTTCTGCCTGTAGATAGAGCGCCAAGGCACCGTGAAGAGCAGCAAGAGCTTTCAGGGCTGGGCCCTTCCTTGTGGGAGAAGGAGCCGGACGTTTGCCTTTTCGGCAAGAGGCTCTGCCGCGGCCGAGCGCCATGAGATGTTGCGTCTCTGGGAAAGCACAGATCCCCACTGCTGTTGTGCCTGTAGGTAGGGCTGCAAGTGTAGGTGAAGAGCAGCAACAGCTTTCAGGGCTGGGCCCTTCCTTGTGGGAGAAGGAGCCGGACGTTTGCCTTTTCGGCAAGAGGCTCTGCCGCGGCCGAGCGCCATGAGATGTTACGTCTCTGGGAAAGCACAGATCCCCACTGCTGTTGTGCCTGTATATAGAGCGCAAAGGCACCGTGAAGAGCAGCAACAGCTTTCAGGGCTGGGCCCTTCCTTGTAGGAGAAGGAGCCGGACGTTTGCCTTTTCGGCAAGAGGATCTCCCGCGGCCGAGCGCCATGAGATGTTGCGTCTCTGGGAAAGCACAGATCCCCACTGCTGCTGTGCCTGTAGGTAGGGCGCCAAGGCACCGTGAAGAGCAGCAAGAGCTTTCAGGGCTGGGCCATTCCTTGTGGGAGAAGGAGCCGGACGTTTGCCTTTTCGGCAAGAGGCTCTGCCGCGGCCGAGCGCCATGAGATGTTGCGTCTCTGGGAAAGCACAGATCCCCACTGCTGCTGTGCCTGTAGATAGAGCGCCAAGGCACCGTGAAGAGCAGCAAGAGCTTTCAGGGCTGGGCCCTTCCTTGTGGGAGAAGGAGCCAGACGTTTGCCTTTTGGGCAAGAGGTTCTCCCGCGGCCGAGCGCCATGAGATGTTGCGTCTCTGGGAAAGCACAGATCCCCACTGCTGTTGTGCCTGTAGATAGGGCGCCAAGGCACCGTGAAGAGCAGCAAGAGCTTTCAGGGCTGGGCCCTTCCTTGTGGGAGAAGGAGCTGGACGTTTGCCTTTTCGGCAAGAGGCTCTGCCGCGGCCGAGCGCCATGAGATGTTGCGTCTCTGGGAAAGCACAGATCCCCACTGCTGTTGTGCCTGTAGATAGGGCGCCAAGGCACCATGAAGAGCAGCAAGAGCTTTCAGGGCTGGGCCCTTCCTTGTGGGAGAAGGAGCCGGACGTTTGCCTTTTCGGCAAGAGGCTCTGCCGCGGCCGAGCGCCATGAGATGTTGCGTCTCTGGGAAAGCACAGATCCCCAGTGCTCTTGTGCCTGTAAATAGGGCGCCAAGGTACCGTGAAGAGCAGCAAGAGCTTTCAGGGCTGGGCCCTTCCTTGTGGGAGAAGGAGCCGGACGTTTGCCTTTTCGGCAAGAGGCTCTGCCGCTGCCGAGCGCCATGAGATGTTGCGTCTCTGGGAAAGCACATATCTCCACTGCTGTTGTGCCTGTAGATAGGGCGCCAAGGCACCGTGAAGAGCAGCAAGAGCTTTCAGGGCCGGGCCCTTCCTTGTGGGAGAAGGAGCCGGACGTTTGCCTTTTCGGCAAGAGGCTCTGCCGCGGCCGAGCGCCATGAGATGTTGCGTCTCTGGGAAAGCACAGATCCCCACTGCTTTTGTGCCTGTAGGTAGGGCGCCAAGGCACCATGAAGAGCAGCAAGAGCTTTCAGGGCTGGGCCCTTCCTTGTGGAGAAGGAGGCGGTCGTTTGCTTTTTCGGCAAGAGGCTCTGCCGCGGCCGAGCGCCATGAGATGGTGCATCTCTGGGAAAGCACAGTTCCCCACTGCTGCTGTGCCTATAGATAGGGCGCCAAGGCACCGTGAAGAGCAGCAAGAGCTTTCAGGGCTGGGCCCTTCCTTGTGGGAGAAGGAGCCGGACGTTTGCCTTTTCGGCAAGAGGCTCTCCCGCGGCCGAGCGCCATGAGATGTTGCGTCTCTGGGAAAGCACAGATCCCCACTGCTGCTGTGCCTGTAGATAGAGCGCCAAGGCACCGTGAAGAGCAGCAACAGCTTTGAGGGCTGGGCCCTTCCTTGTGGGAGAAGGAGCTGGACGTTTGCCTTTTCGGCAAGAGGCTCTGCCGCGGCCGAGCGCCATGAGATGTTGCGTCTCTGGGAAAGCACAGATCCCCAGTGCTCTTGTGCCTGTAGGTAGGGCGCCAAGGCACCATGAAGAGCAGCAAGAGCTTTCAGGGCTGGGCCCTTCCTTGTGGGAGAAGGAGCCGGACGTTTGCCTTTTCGGCAAGAGGCTCTGCCGCGGCCGAGCGCCATGAGATGTTGCGTCTCTGGGAAAGCACATATCTCCACTGCTGTTCTGCCTGTAGATAGGGCGCCAAGGCACCGTGAAGAGCAGCAACAGCTTTCAGGGCTGGGCCCTTCCTTGTGGGAGAAGGAGCCGGACGTTTGCCTTTTCGGCAAGAGGCTCTGCCGCGGCCGAGCGCCATGAGATGTTGCGTCTCTGGGAAAGCACAGATCCCCACTGCTGTTGTGCCTGTAGATAGGGCACCAAGGCACCGTGAAGAGCAGCAACAGCTTTCAGGGCTGGGCCCTTCCTTGTGGGAGAAGGAGCCGGACGTTTGCCTTTTCGGCAAGAGGCTCTGCCGCGGCCGAGCGCCATGAGATGTTGCGTCTCTGGGAAAGCACAGATCCCCACTGCTGTTGTACCTGTAGATAGGGCGCCAAGGCACCGTGAAGAGCAGCAAGAGCTTTCAGGGCTGGGCCCTTCCTTGTGGAGAAGGAGCCGGTCGTTTGCCTTTTTGGCAAGAGGCTCTGCCGCGGCCGAGCGCCATGAGATGTTGCATCTCTGGGAAAGCACAGATCCCCACTGCTGCTGTGCCTGTAGATAGGGCGCCAAGGCACCATGAAGAGCAGCAACAGCTTTCATGGCTGGGCCCTTCCTTGTGGAGAAGGAGGCGGTCGTTTGCCTTTTCGGCAAGAGGCTCTGCCGCGGCCGAGCGCCATGAGATGTTGCATCTCTGGGAAAGCACAGATCCCCACCGCTGCTGTGCCTGTAGATAGGGCGCCAAGGCACCGTGAAGAGCAGCAAGAGCTTTCAGGGCTGGGCCCTTCCTTGTGAGAGAAGGAGCCGGACGTTTTCCTTTTCGGCAAGAGGCTCTGCCGCGGCCGAGCGCCATGAGATGTTGCGTCTCTGGGAAAGCACAGTTCCCCAGTGCTCTTGTGCCTGTAGGTAGGGCGCCAAGGCACCATGAAGAGCAGCAAGAGCTTTCAGGGCTGGGCCCTTCCTTGTGGGAGAAGGAGCCGGACGTTTGCCTTTTCGGCAAGAGGCTCTGCCGCGGCCGAGCGCCATGAGATGTTGCGTCTCTGGGAAAGCACAGATCCCCACTGCTGTTCTGCCTGTAGATAGAGCGCCAAGGCACCGTGAAGAGCAGCAAGAGCTTTCAGGGCTGGGCCCTTCCTTGTGGGAGAAGGAGCCGGACGTTTGCCTTTTCGGCAAGAGGCTCTGCCGCGGCCGAGCGCCATGAGATGTTGCGTCTCTGGGAAAGCACAGATCCCCACTGCTGTTGTGCCTGTAGGTAGGGCTGCAAGTGTAGGTGAAGAGCAGCAACAGCTTTCAGGGCTGGGCCCTTCCTTGTGGGAGAAGGAGCCGGACGTTTGCCTTTTCGGCAAGAGGCTCTGCCGCGGCCGAGCGCCATGAGATGTTACGTCTCTGGGAAAGCACAGATCCCCACTGCTGTTGTGCCTGTAGATAGGGCGCCAAGGCACCGTGAAGAGCTGCAAGAGCTTTCAGGGCCGGGCCCTTCCTTGTGGGAGAAGGAGCCGGACGTTTGCCTTTTCGGCAAGAGGCTCTGCCACGGCAGAGCGCCATGAGATGTTGCGTCTCTGGGAAAGCACAGATCCCCACTGCTGTTGTGCCTGTAGGTAGGGCGCCAAGGCACCGTGAAGAGCAGCAACAGCTTTCAGGGCTGGGCCCTTCCTTGTGGGAGAAGGAGCCGGACATTTGCCTTTTCGGCAAGAGGCGCTGCCGCGGCCGAGCGCCATGAGATGTTGCATCTCTGGGAAAGCACAGATCCCCACTGCTGTTGTGCCTGTAGATAGGGCGCCAAGGCACCATGAAGAGCAGCAAGAGCTTTCAGGGCTGGGCCCTTCCTTGTGGGAGAAGGAGCCGGACGTTTGCCTTTTCGGCAAGAGGCTCTGCCGCGGCAGAGCGCCATGAGCTGTTGCGTCTCTGGGAAAGAACATATCTCCACTGCTGTTGTGCCTGTAGATAGGGTGCCAATGGTAGGTGAAGAGCAGCAACAGCTTTCAGGACCGGGCCCTTCCTTGTGGGAGAAGGAGCCGGACGTTTGCCTTTTCGGCAAGAGGCTCTGCCGCGGCCGAGAGCCATGAGATGTTGCGTCTCTGGGAAAGCACAGATCCCCACTGCTTTTGTGCCTGTAGGTAGGGCGCCAAGGCACCATGAAGAGCAGCAAGAGCTTTCAGGGCTGGGCCCTTCCTTGTGGAGAAGGAGGCGGTCGTTTGCTTTTTCGGCAAGAGGCTCTGCCGCGGCCGAGCGCCATGAGATGGTGCATCTCTGGGAAAGCACAGTTCCCCACTGCTGCTGTGCCTATAGATAGGGCGCCAAGGCACCGTGAAGAGCAGCAATAGCTTTCAGGGCTGGGCCCTTCCTTGTGGGAGAAGGAGCCGGACGTTTGCCTTTTCGGCAAGAGGCTCTCCCGCGGCCGAGCGCCATGAGATGTTGCATCTCTGGGAAAGCACAGATCCCCACTGCTGCTGTGCCTGTAGATAGAGCGCCAAGGCACCGTGAAGAGCAGCAACAGCTTTGAGGGCTGGGCCCTTCCTTGTGGGAGAAGGAGCTGGACGTTTGCCTTTTCGGCAAGAGGCTCTGCCGCGGCCGAGCGCCATGAGATGTTGCGTCTCTGGGAAAGCACAGATCCCCAGTGCTCTTGTGCCTGTAGGTAGGGCGCCAAGGCACCGTGAAGAGCTACAAGAGCTTTCAGGGCTGGGCCCTTCCTTGTGGGAGAAGGAGCCGGACCTTTGCCTTTTCGGCAAGAGGCTCTGCCGCGGCCGAGCGCCATGAGATGTTGCGTCTCTGGGAAAGCACATATCTCCACTGCTGTTGTGCCTGTAGATAGGGTGCCAAGGCACCGTGAAGAGCAGCAAGAGCTTTCAGGGCTGGGCCCTTCCTTGTGGGAGAAGGAGCCGGACCTTTGCTTTTTCCGCAAGAGGCTCTGCCGCGGCCGAGCGCCATGAGATGTTGCGTCTCTGGGAAAGCACAGATCCCCACTGCTGTTGTGCCTGTAGATAGGGCACCAAGGCACCGTGAAGAGCAGCAACAGCTTTCAGGGCTGGGCCCTTCCTTGTGGGAGAAGGAGCCGGACGTTTGCCTTTTCAGCAAGAGGCTCTGCCGCGGCCGAGCGCCATGAGATGTTGCGTCTCTGGGAAAGCACAGATCCCCACTGCTGTTGTACCTGTAGGTAGGGCTGCAAGTGTAGGTGAAGAGCAGCAACAGCTTTCAGGGCTGGGCCCTTCCTTGTGGGAGAAGGAGCCGGACGTTTGCCTTTTCGGCAAGAGGCTCTGCCGCGGCCGAGCGCCATGAGATGTTACGTCTCTGGGAAAGCACAGATCCCCACTGCTGTTGTGCCTGTATATAGATCGCAAAGGCACCGTGAAGAGCAGCAAGAGCTTTGAGGGCTGAGCCCTTCCTTGTGGGAGAAGGAGCCGGACGTTTGCCTTTTCGGCAAGAGGCTCTGCCGCGGCCGAGCGCCATGAGATGTTGCGTCTCTGGGAAAGCACAGATCCCCACTGCTGCTGTGCCTGTAGATAGGGTGCCAAGGCACCGTGAAGAGCTGCAAGAGCTTTCAGGGCCGGGCCCTTCCGTGTGGGAGAAGGAGCCGGACGTTTGCCTTTTCGGCAAGAGGCTCTGCCACGGCAGAGCGCCATGAGATGTTGCGTCTCTGGGAAAGCACAGATCCCCACTGCTGTTGTGCCTGTAGGTAGGGCGCCAAGGCACCATGAAGAGCAGCAAGAGCTTTCAGGGCTGGGCCCTTCCTTGTGGAGAAGGAGGCGGTCGTTTGCCTTTTTGGCAAGAGGCTCTGCCGCGGCCGAGCGCCATGAGATGTTGCATCTCTGGGAAAGCACAGATCCCCACTGCTGTTGTGCCTGTAGATAGGGCGCCAAGGCACCATGAAGAGCAGCAACAGCTTTCATGGCTGGGCCCTTCCTTGTGGAGAAGGAGGCGGTCGTTTGCCTTTTCGGCAAGAGGCTCTGCCGCGGCCGAGCGCCATGAGATGTTGCATCTCTGGGAAAGCACAGATCCCCACCGCTGCTGTGCCTGTAGATAGGGCGCCAAGGCACCGTGAAGAGCAGCAAGAGCTTTCAGGGCTGGGCCCTTCCTTGTGGGAGAAGGAGCCGGACGTTTGCCTTTTCGGCAAGAGGCTCTGCCGCGGCCGAGCGCCATGAGCTGTTGCGTCTCTGGGAAAGCACAGATCCCCAGTGCTGTTGTGCCTGTAGGTAGGGCTGCAAGTGTAGGTGAAGAGCAGCAAGAGCTTTCAGGGCTGGGCCCTTCCTTGTGGGAGAAGGAGCCGGACGTTTGCCTTTTCGGCAAGAGGCTCTGCCGCGGCCGAGCGCCATGAGATGTTACGTCTCTGGGAAAGCACAGATCCCCACTGCTGTTGTGCCTGTATATAGAGCGCAAAGGCACCGTGAAGAGCAGCAAGAGCTTTGAGGGCTGGGCCCTTCCTTGTGGGAGAAGGAGCCGGACGTTTGCCTTTTCGGCAAGAGGCTCTGCCGCGGCCGAGCGCCATGAGATGTTGCGTCTCTGGGAAAGCACAGATCCCCACTGCTGCTGTGCCTGTAGATAGGGCGCCAAGGCACCGTGAAGAGCTGCAAGAGCTTTCAGGGCTGGGCCCTTCCTTGTGGGAGAAGGAGCCGGACGTTTGCCTTTTCGGCAAGAGGCTCTGCCACGGCAGAGCGCCATGAGATGTTGCGTCTCTGGGAAAGCACAGATCCCCACTGCTGTTGTGCCTGTAGGTAGGGCGCCAAGGCACCATGAAGAGCAGCAAGAGCTTTCAGGGCTGGGCCCTTCCTTGTGGAGAAGGAGGCGGTCGTTTGCCTTTTCGGCAAGAGGCTCTGCCGCGGCCGAGCGCCATGAGATGTTGCATCTCTGGCAAAGCACAGATCCCCACTGCTGTTGTGCCTGTAGATAGGGCGCCAAGGCACCATGAAGAGCAGCAACAGCTTTCATGGCTGGGCCCTTCCTTGTGGAGAAGGAGGCGGTCGTTTGCTTTTTCGGCAAGAGGCTCTGCCGCGGCCGAGCGCCATGAGATGTTGCATCTCTGGGAAAGCACAGATCCCCACCGCTGCTGTGCCTGTAGATAGGGCGCCAAGGCACCGTGAAGAGCAGCAAGAGCTTTCAGGGCTGGGCCCTTCCTTGTGAGAGAAGGAGCCGGACGTTTGCCTTTTCGGCAAGAGGCTCTGCCGCGGCCGAGCGCCATGAGCTGTTGCGTCTCTGGGAAAGCACAGATCCCCAGTGCTGTTGTGCCTGTAGATACGGCGCCAAGGCACCGTGAAGAGCAGCAAGAGCTTTCAGGGCTGGGCCCTTCCTTGTGGGAGAAGGAGCCGGACGTTTGCCTTTTCGGCAAGAGGCTCTTCCGCGGCCGAGCGCCATGAGATGTTGCGTCTCTGGGAAAGCACAGATCCCCACTGCTGTTGTGCCTGTAGATAGGGCGCCAAGGCACCGTGAAGAGCAGCAAGAGCTTTCAGGGCTGGGCCCTTCCATGTGGGAGAAGGAGCCGGACGTTTGCCTTTTCGGCAAGAGGCTCTGCAGCGGCGGAGCGCCATGAGATGTTGCGTCTCTGGGAAAGCACAGATCCCCACTGCTGCTGTCCCTGTAGATAGGGCGCCAAGGCACCGTGAAGAGCAGCAACAGCTTTCAGGGCTGGGCCCTTCCTTGTGGGAGAAGGAGCTGGACATTTGCCTTTTCGGCAAGAGGCGCTGCCGCGGCCGAGCGCCATGAGATGTTGCATCTCTGGGAAAGCACAGATCCCCACTGCTGTTGTGCCTGTAGATAGGGCGCCAAGGCACCATGAAGAGCAGCAAGAGCTTTCAGGGCTGGGCCCTTCCTTGTGGGAGAAGGAGCCGGACTTTTGCCTTTTCGGCAAGAGGCTCTGCCGCGGCAGAGCGCCATGAGCTGTTGCGTCTCTGGGAAAGAACATATCTCCACTGCTGTTGTGCCTGTAGATAGGGCGCCAATGGTAGGTGAAGAGCAGCAACAGCTTTCAGGACCGGGCCCTTCCTTGTGGGAGAAGGAGCCGGACGTTTGCCTTTTCGGCAAGAGGCTCTGCCACGGCAGAGCGCCATGAGATGTTGCGTCTCTGGGAAAGCACAGATCCCCACTGCTTTTGTGCCTGTAGGTAGGGCGCCAAGGCACCATGAAGAGCAGCAAGAGCTTTCAGGGCTGGGCCCTTCCTTGTGGAGAAGGAGGCGGTCATTTGCTTTTTCGGCAAGAGGCTCTGCCGCGGCCGAGCGCCATGAGATGGTGCATCTCTGGGAAAGCACAGTTCCCCACTCCTGCTGTGCCTATAGATAGGGCGCCAAGGCACCGTGAAGAGCAGCAAGAGCTTTCAGGGCTGGGCCCTTCCTTGTGGGAGAAGGAGCCGGACGTTTGCCTTTTCAGCAAGAGGCTCTCCCGCGGCCGAGCGCCATGAGATGTTGCGTCTCTGGGAAAGCACAGATCCCCACTGCTGCTGTGCCTGTAGATAGAGCGCCAAGGCACCGTGAAGAGCAGCAACAGCTTTCATGGCTGGGCCCTTCCTTGTGGAGAAGGAGGCGGTCGTTTGCCTTTTCGGCAAGAGGCTCTGCCGCGGCCGAGCGCCATGAGATGTTGCATCTCTGGGAAAGCACAGATCCCCACCGCTGCTGTGCCTGTAGATAGGGCGCCAAGGCACCGTGAAGAGCAGCAAGAGCTTTCAGGGCTGGGCCCTTCCTTGTGGGAGAAGGAGCCGGACGTTTGCCTTTTCGGCAAGAGGCTCTGCCGCGGCCGAGCGCCATGAGATGTTGCGTCTCTGGGAAAGCACAGATCCCCAGTGCTGTTGTGCCTGTAGGTAGGGCTGCAAGTGTAGGTGAAGAGCAGCAAGAGCTTTCAGGGCTGGGCCCTTCCTTGTGGGAGAAGGAGGCGGACGTTTGCCTTTTCGGCAAGAGGCTCTGCCGCGGCCGAGCGCCATGAGATGTTACGTCTCTGGGAAAGCACAGATCCCCACTGCTGTTGTGCCTTTAGATAGAGCGCAAAGGCACCGTGAAGAGCAGCAAGAGCTTTGAGGGCTGGGCCCTTCCTTGTGGGAGAAGGAGCCGGACGTTTGCCTTTTCGGCAAGAGGCTCTGCCGCGGCCGAGCGCCATGAGATGTTGCGTCTCTGGGAAAGCACAGATCCCCACTGCTGCTGTGCCTGTAGATAGGGCGCCAAGGCACCGTGAAGAGCTGCAAGAGCTTTCAGGGCCGGGCCCTTCCTTGTGGGAGAAGGAGCCGGACGTTTGCCTTTTCGGCAAGAGGCTCTGCCACGGCAGAGCGCCATGAGATGTTGCGTCTCTGGGAAAGCACAGATCCCCACTGCTGTTGTGCCTGTAGGTAGGGCGCCAAGGCACCATGAAGAGCAGCAAGAGCTTTCAGGGCTGGGCCCTTCCTTGTGGAGAAGGAGGCGGTCGTTTGCCTTTTCGGCAAGAGGCTCTGCCGCGGCCGAGCGCCATGAGATGTTGCATCTCTGGCAAAGCACAGATCCCCACTGCTGTTGTGCCTGTAGATAGGGCGCCAAGGCACCATGAAGAGCAGCAACAGCTTTCATGGCTGGGCCCTTCCTTGTGGAGAAGGAGGCGGTCGTTTGCTTTTTCGGCAAGAGGCTCTGCCGCGGCCGAGCGCCATGAGATGTTGCATCTCTGGGAAAGCACAGATCCCCACCGCTGCTGTGCCTGTAGATAGGGCGCCAAGGCACCGTGAAGAGCAGCAAGAGCTTTCAGGGCTGGGCCCTTCCTTGTGAGAGAAGGAGCCGGACGTTTGCCTTTTCGGCAAGAGGCTCTGCCGCGGCCGAGCGCCATGAGCTGTTGCGTCTCTGGGAAAGCACAGATCCCCAGTGCTGTTGTGCCTGTAGATACGGCGCCAAGGCACCGTGAAGAGCAGCAAGAGCTTTCAGGGCTGGGCCCTTCCTTGTGGGAGAAGGAGCCGGACGTTTGCCTTTTCGGCAAGAGGCTCTTCCGCGGCCGAGCGCCATGAGATGTTGCGTCTCTGGGAAAGCACAGATCCCCACTGCTGTTGTGCCTGTAGATAGGGCGCCAAGGCACCGTGAAGAGCAGCAAGAGCTTTCAGGGCTGGGCCCTTCCATGTGGGAGAAGGAGCCGGACGTTTGCCTTTTCGGCAAGAGGCTCTGCAGCGGCGGAGCGCCATGAGATGTTGCGTCTCTGGGAAAGCACAGATCCCCACTGCTGCTGTCCCTGTAGATAGGGCGCCAAGGCACCGTGAAGAGCAGCAACAGCTTTCAGGGCTGGGCCCTTCCTTGTGGGAGAAGGAGCTGGACATTTGCCTTTTCGGCAAGAGGCGCTGCCGCGGCCGAGCGCCATGAGATGTTGCATCTCTGGGAAAGCACAGATCCCCACTGCTGTTGTGCCTGTAGATAGGGCGCCAAGGCACCATGAAGAGCAGCAAGAGCTTTCAGGGCTGGGCCCTTCCTTGTGGGAGAAGGAGCCGGACTTTTGCCTTTTCGGCAAGAGGCTCTGCCGCGGCAGAGCGCCATGAGCTGTTGCGTCTCTGGGAAAGAACATATCTCCACTGCTGTTGTGCCTGTAGATAGGGCGCCAATGGTAGGTGAAGAGCAGCAACAGCTTTGAGGGCTGGGCCCTTCCTTGTGGGAGAAGGAGCCGGACGTTTGCCTTTTCGGCAAGAGGCTCTGCCGCGGCAGAGCGCCATGAGATGTTGCGTCTCTGGGAAAGCACATATCTCCACTGCTGTTCTGCCTGTAGATAGGGCGCCAAGGCACCGTGAAGAGCAGCAACAGCTTTCAGGGCTGGGCCCTTCCTTGTGGGAGAAGGAGCCGGACGTTTGCCTTTTCGGCAAGAGGCTCTGCCGCGGCCGAGCGCCATGAGATGTTGCGTCTCTGGGAAAGCACAGATCCCCACTGCTGTTGTGCCTGTAGATAGGGCACCAAGGCACCGTGAAGAGCAGCAACAGCTTTCAGGGCTGGGCCCTTCCTTGTGGGAGAAGGAGCCGGACGTTTGCCTTTTCGGCAAGAGGCTCTGCCGCGGCCGAGCGCCATGAGATGTTGCGTCTCTGGGAAAGCACAGATCCCCACTGCTGTTGTACCTGTAGGTAGGCCTGCAAGTGTAGGTGAAGAGCAGCAACAGCTTTCAGGGCTGGGCCCTTCCTTGTGGGAGAAGGAGCCGGACGTTTGCCTTTTCGGCAAGAGGCTCTGCCGCGGCCGAGCGCCATGAGATGTTGCGTCTCTGGGAAAGCACAGATCCCCACTGCTGCTGTGCCTGTAGATAGGGCGCCAAGGCACCGTGAAGAGCTGCAAGAGCTTTCAGGGCCGGGCCCTTCCTTGTGGGAGAAGGAGCCGGACGTTTGCCTTTTCGGCAAGAGGCTCTGCCACGGCAGAGCGCCATGAGATGTTGCGTCTCTGGGAAAGCACAGATCCCCACTGCTGTTGTGCCTGTAGGTAGGGCGCCAAGGCACCATGAAGAGCAGCAAGAGCTTTCAGGGCTGGGCCCTTCCTTGTGGAGAAGGAGGCGGTCGTTTGCCTTTTCGGCAAGAGGCTCTGCCGCGGCCGAGCGCCATGAGATGTTGCATCTCTGGGAAAGCACAGATCCCCACCGCTGCTGTGCCTGTAGATAGGGCGCCAAGGCACCGTGAAGAGCAGCAAGAGCTTTCAGGGAGGGGCCCTTCCTTGTGGGAGAAGGAGCCGGACGTTTGCCTTTTCGGCAAGAGGCTCTGCCGCGGCCGAGCGCCATGAGCTGTTGCGTCTCTGGGAAAGCACAGATCCCCAGTGCTGTTGTGCCTGTAGATACGGCGCCAAGGCACCGTGAAGAGCAGCAAGAGCTTTCAGGGCTGGGCCCTTCCTCGTGGGAGAAGGAGCCGGACATTTGCCTTTTCGGCAAGAGGCTCTTCCGCGGCCGAGCGCCATGAGATGTTGCGTCTCTGGGAAAGCACAGATCCCCACTGCTGTTGTGCCTGTAGATAGGGCGCCAAGGCACCGTGAAGAGCAGCAAGAGCTTTCAGGGCTGGGCCCTTCCTTGTGGGAGAAGGAGCCGGACGTTTGCCTTTTCGGCAAGAGGCTCTGCCGCGGCCGAGCGCCATGAGATGTTGCGTCTCTGGGAAAGCACAGATCCCCAGTGCTCTTGTGCCTGTAGGTAGGGCGCCAAGGCACCATGAAGAGCAGCATTAGCTTTCAGGGCTGGGCCCTTCCTTGTGGGAGAAGGAGCCGGACGTTTGCCTTTTCGGCAAGAGGCTCTGCCGCGGCCGAGCGCCATGAGATGTTGCGTCTCTGGGAAAGCACATATCTCCACTGCTGTTGTGCCTGTAGATAGGGCGCCAAGGCACCGTGAAGAGCAGCAAGAGCTTTCAGGGCTGGGCCCTTCCTTGTGGGAGAAGGAGCCGGACGTTTGCCTTTTCGGCAAGAGGCTCTGCCGCGGCCGAGCGCCATGAGATGTTGCGTCTCTGGGAAAGCACAGATCCCCACTGCTGTTGTGCCTGTAGATAGGGCACCAAGGCACCGTGAAGAGCAGCAACAGCTTTCAGGGCTGGGCCCTTCCTTGTGGGAGAAGGAGCCGGACGTTTGCCTTTTCAGCAAGAGGCTCTGCCGCGGCCGAGCGCCATGAGATGTTGCGTCTCTGGGAAAGCACAGATCCCCACTGCTGTTGTGCCTGTAGGTAGGGCGCCAAGGCACCATGAAGAGCAGCAAGAGCTTTGAGGGCTGGGCCCTTCCTTGTGGAGAAGGAGGCGGTCGTTTGCCTTTTTGGCAAGAGGCTCTGCCGCGGCCGAGCGCCATGAGATGTTGCATCTCTGGGAAAGCACAGATCCCCACTGCTGTTGTGCCTGTAGATAGGGCGCCAAGGCACCATGAAGAGCAGCAACAGCTTTCATGGCTGGGCCCTTCCTTGTGGAGAAGGAGGCGGTCGTTTGCCTTTTCGGCAAGAGGCTCTGCCGCGGCCGAGCGCCATGAGATGTTGCATCTCTGGGAAAGCACAGATCCCCACCGCTGCTGTGCCTGTAGATAGGGCACCAAGGCACCGTGAAGAGCAGCAAGAGCTTTCAGGGCTGGGCCCTTCCTTGTGAGAGAAGGAGCCGGACGTTTGCCTTTTCGGCAAGAGGCTCTGCCGCGGCCGAGCGCCATGAGCTGTTGCGTCTCTGGGAAAGCACAGATCCCCAGTGCTGTTGTGCCTGTAGATACGGCGCCAAGGCACCGTGAAGAGCAGCAAGAGCTTTCAGGGCTGGGCCCTTCCTTGTGGGAGAAGGAGCCGGACATTTGCCTTTTCGGCAAGAGGCTCTTCCGCGGCCGAGCGCCATGAGATGTTGCGTCTCTGGGAAAGCACAGATCCCCACTGCTGTTGTGCCTGTAGATAGGGCGCCAAGGCACCGTGAAGAGCAGCAACAGCTTTCAGGGCTGGGCCCTTCCTTGTGGGAGAAGGAGCCGGACGTTTGCCTTTTCGGCAAGAGGCTCTGCCGCGGCCGAGCGCCATGAGATGTTGCGTCTCTGGGAAAGCACATATCTCCACTGCTGTTCTGCCTGTAGATAGGGCGCCAAGGCACCGTGAAGAGCAGCAACAGCTTTCAGGGCTGGGCCCTTCCTTGTGGGAGAAGGAGCCGGACGTTTGCCTTTTCGGCAAGAGGCTCTGCCGCGGCCGAGCGCCATGAGATGTTGCGTCTCTGGGAAAGCACAGATCCCCACTGCTGTTGTGCCTGTAGATAGGGCACCAAGGCACCGTGAAGAGCAGCAACAGCTTTCAGGGCTGGGCCCTTCCTTGTGGGAGAAGGAGCCGGACGTTTGCCTTTTCGGCAAGAGGCTCTGCCGCGGCCGAGCGCCATGAGATGTTGCGTCTCTGGGAAAGCACAGATCCCCACTGCTGTTGTACCTGTAGGTAGGCCTGCAAGTGTAGGTGAAGAGCAGCAAGAGCTTTCAGGGCTGGGCCCTTCCTTGTGGGAGAAGGAGCCGGACGTTTGCCTTTTCGGCAAGAGGCTCTGCCGCGGCCGAGCGCCATGAGATGTTACGTCTCTGGGAAAGCACAGATCCCCACTGCTGTTGTGCCTGTATATAGAGCGCAAAGGCACCGTGAAGAGCAGCAAGAGCTTTGAGGGCTGGGCCCTTCCTTGTGGGAGAAGGAGCCGGACGTTTGCCTTTTCGGCAAGAGGCTCTGCCGCGGCCGAGCGCCATGAGATGTTGCGTCTCTGGGAAAGCACAGATCCCCACTGCTGCTGTGCCTGTAGATAGGGCGCCAAGGCACCGTGAAGAGCTGCAAGAGCTTTCAGGGCCGGGCCCTTCCTTGTGGGAGAAGGAGCCGGACGTTTGCCTTTTCGGCAAGAGGCTCTGCCGCGGCCGAGCGCCATGAGATGTTGCATCTCTGGGAAAGCACAGATCCCCACTGCTGTTGTGCCTGTAGATAGGGCGCCAAGGCACCATGAAGAGCAGCAACAGCTTTCATGGCTGGGCCCTTCCTTGTGGAGAAGGAGGCGGTCGTTTGTTTTTCGGCAAGAGGCTCTGCTGCGGCCGAGCGCCATGAGATGTTGCATCTCTGGGAAAGCACAGATCCCCACCACTGCTGTGCCTGTAGATAGGGCGCCAAGGCACTGTGAAGAGCAGCAAGAGCTTTCAGGGCTGGGCCCTTCCTTGTGAGAGAAGGAGCCGGACGTTTGCCTTTTCGGCAAGAGGCTCTGCCGCGGCCGAGCGCCATGAGCTGTTGCGTCTCTGGGAAAGCACAGATCCCCAGTGCAGTTGTGCCTGTAGATAGGGCGCCAAGGCACCGTGAAGAGCAGCAAGAGCTTTCAGGGCTGGGCCCTTCCTTGTGGGAGAAGGAGCCGGACATTTGCCTTTTCGGCAAGAGGCTCTTCCGCGGCCGAGCGCCATGAGATGTTGCGTCTCTGGGAAAGCACAGATCCCCACTGCTGTTGTGCCTGTAGATAGGGCGCCAAGGCACCGTGAAGAGCAGCAACAGCTTTCAGGGCTGGGCCCTTCCATGTGGGAGAAGGAGCCGGACGTTTGCCTTTTCGGCAAGAGGCTCTGCAGCGGCGGAGCGCCATGAGATGTTGCGTCTCTGGGAAAGCACAGATCCCCACTGCTGCTGTGCCTGTAGATAGGGCGCCAAGGCACCATGAAGAGCAGCCAGAGCTTTCAGGGCTGGGCCCTTCCTTGTGGGAGAAGGAGCCGGACGTTTGCCTTTTCGGCAAGAGGCTCTGCCGCGGCAGAGCGCCATGAGCTGTTGCGTCTCTGGGAAAGAACATATCTCCACTGCTGTTGTGCCTGTAGATAGGGCGCCAATGGTAGGTGAAGAGCAGCAACAGCTTTCAGGACCGGGCCCTTCCTTGTGGGAGAAGGAGCCGGACGTTTGCCTTTTCGGCAAGAGGCTCTGCCACGGCAGAGCGCCATGAGATGTTGCGTCTCTGGGAAAGCACAGATCCCCACTGCTTTTGTGCCTGTAGGTAGGGCGCCAAAGCACCATGAAGAGCAGCAAGAGCTTTCAGGGCTGGGCCCTTCCTTGTGGAGAAGGAGGCGGTCATTTGCTTTTTCGGCAAGAGGCTCTGCCGCGGCCGAGCGCCATGAGATGGTGCATCTCTGGGAAAGCACAGTTCCCCACTGCTGCTGTGCCTATAGATAGGGCGCCAAGGCACCGTGAAGAGCAGCAAGAGCTTTCATGGCTGGGCCCTTCCTTGTGGGAGAAGGAGCCGGACGTTTGCCTTTTCGGCAAGAGGCTCTGCCGCGGCCGAGCGCCATGAGATGTTGCGTCTCTGGGAAAGCACAGATCCCCACTGCTGCTGTGCCTGTAGATAGAGCGCCAAGGCACCGTGAAGAGCAGCAACAGCTTTGAGGGCTGGGCCCTTCCTTGTGGGAGAAGGAGCTGGACGTCTGCCTTTTCGGCAAGAGGCTCTGCCGCGGCCGAGCGCCATGAGATGTTGCGTCTCTGGGAAAGCACAGATCCCCAGTGCTCTTGTGCCTGTAGGTAGGGCGCCAAGGCACCATGAAGAGCAGCAAGAGCTTTCAGGGCTGGGCCCTTCCTTGTGGGAGAAGGAGCCGGACGTTTGCCTTTTCGGCAAGAGGCTCTGCCGCGGCCGAGCGCCATGAGATGTTGCGTCTCTGGGAAAGCACATATCTCCACTGCTGTTCTGCCTGTAGATAGGGCGCCAAGGCACCGTGAAGAGCAGCAACAGCTTTCAGGGCTGGGCCCTTCCTTGTGGGAGAAGGAGCCGGACGTTTGCCTTTTCGGCAAGAGGCTCTGCCGCGGCCGAGCGCCATGAGATGTTGCGTCTCTGGGAAAGCACAGATCCCCACTGCTGTTGTGCCTGTAGATAGGGCACCAAGGCACCGTGAAGAGCAGCAACAGCTTTCAGGGCTGGGCCCTTCCTTGTGGGAGAAGGAGCCGGACGTTTGCCTTTTCGGCAAGAGGCTCTGCCGCGGCCGAGCGCCATGAGATGTTGCGTCTCTGGGAAAGCACAGATCCCCACTGCTGTTGTACCTGTAGGTAGGCCTGCAAGTGTAGGTGAAGAGCAGCAACAGCTTTCAGGGCTGGGCCCTTCCTTGTGGGAGAAGGAGCCGGACGTTTGCCTTTTCGGCAAGAGGCTCTGCCGCGGCCGAGCGCCATGAGATGTTACGTCTCTGGGAAAGCACAGATCCCCACTGCTGTTGTGCCTGTAGATAGAGCGCAAAGGCACCGTGAAGAGCAGCAAGAGCTTTCAGGGCTGGGCCCTTCCTTGTGGGAGAAGGAGCCGGACGTTTGCCTTTTCGGCAAGAGGCTCTGCCGCGGCCGAGCGCCATGAGATGTTGCGTCTCTGGGAAAGCACAGATCCCCACTGCTGCTGTGCCTGTAGATAGGGCGCCAAGGCACCGTGAAGAGCTGCAAGAGCTTTCAGGGCCGGGCCCTTCCTTGTGGGAGAAGGAGCCGGACGTTTGCCTTTTCGGCAAGAGGCTCTGCCACGGCAGAGCGCCATGAGATGTTGCGTCTCTGGGAAAGCACAGATCCCCACTGCTGTTGTGCCTGTAGGTAGGGCGCCAAGGCACCATGAAGAGCAGCGAGAGCTTTCAGGGCTGGGCCCTTCCTTGTGGAGAAGGAGGCGGTCGTTTGCCTTTTTGGCAAGAGGCTCTGCCGCGGCCGAGCGCCATGAGATGTTGCATCTCTGGGAAAGCACAGATCCCCACTGCTGTTGTGCCTGTAGATAGGGCGCCAAGGCACCATGAAGAGCAGCAACAGCTTTCATGGCTGGGCCCTTCCTTGTGGAGAAGGAGGCGGTCGTTTGCTTTTTCGGCAAGAGGCTCTGCTGCGGCCGAGCGCCATGAGATGTTGCATCTCTGGGAAAGCACAGATCCCCACCACTGCTGTGCCTGTAGATAGGGCGCCAAGGCACCGTGAAGAGCAGCAAGAACTTTCAGGGCTGGGCCCTTCCTTGTGAGAGAAGGAGCCGGACGTTTGCCTTTTCGGCAAGAGGCTCTGCCGCGGCCGAGCGCCATGAGCTGTTGCGTCTCTGGGAAAGCACAGATCCCCAGTGCAGTTGTGCCTGTAGATACGGCGCCAAGGCACCGTGAAGAGCAGCAAGAGCTTTCAGGGCTGGGCCCTTCCTTGTGGGAGAAGGAGCCGGACATTTGCCTTTTCGGCAAGAGGCTCTTCCGCGGCCGAGCGCCATGAGATGTTGCGTCTCTGGGAAAGCACAGATCCCCACTGCTGCTGTGCCTGTAGATAGGGCGCCAAGGCACCGTGAAGAGCAGCAAGAGCTTTCAGGGCTGGGCCCTTCCTTGTGGGAGAAGGAGCCGGACATTTGCCTTTTCGGCAAGAGGCGCTGCCGCGGCCGAGAGCCATGAGATGTTGCATCTCTGGGAAAGCACAGATCCCCACTGCTGTTGTGCCTGTAGATAGGGCGCCAAGGCACCATGAAGAGCAGCAAGAGCTTTCAGGGCTGGGCCCTTCCTTGTGGGAGAAGGAGCCGGACGTTTGCCTTTTCGGCAAGAGGCTCTGCCGCGGCAGAGCGCCATGAGCTGTTGCGTCTCTGGGAAAGAACATATCTCCACTGCTGTTGTGCCTGTAGATAGGGCGTCAATGGTAGGTGAAGAGCAGCAACAGCTTTCAGGACCGGGCCCTTCCTTGTGGGAGAAGGAGCCGGACGTTTGCCTTTTCGGCAAGAGGCTCTGCCACGGCAGAGCGCCATGAGATGTTGCGTCTCTGGGAAAGCACAGATCCCCACTGCTTTTGTGCCTGTAGGTAGGGCGCCAAAGCACCATGAAGAGCAGCAAGAGCTTTCAGGGCTGGGCCCTTCCTTGTGGAGAAGGAGGCGGTCATTTGCTTTTTCGGCAAGAGGCTCTGCCGCGGCCGAGCGCCATGAGATGGTGCATCTCTGGGAAAGCACAGTTCCCCACTGCTGCTGTGCCTATAGATAGGGCGCCAAGGCACCGTGAAGAGCAGCAAGAGCTTTCAGGGCTGGGCCCTTCCTTGTGGGAGAAGGAGCCGGACGTTTGCCTTTTCGGCAAGAGGCTCTCCCGCGGCCGAGCGCCATGAGATGTTGCGTCTCTGGGAAAGCACAGATCCCCACTGCTGCTGTGCCTGTAGATAGAGCGCCAAGGCACCGTGAAGAGCAGCAACAGCTTTGAGGGCTGGGCCCTTCCTTGTGGGAGAAGGAGCTGGACGTTTGCCTTTTCGGCAAGAGGCTCTGCCGCGGCCGAGCGCCATGAGATGTTGCGTCTCTGGGAAAGCACAGATCCCCAGTGCTCTTGTGCCTGTAGGTAGGGCGCCAAGGCACCATGAAGAGCAGCAAGAGCTTTCAGGGCTGGGCCCTTCCTTGTGGGAGAAGGAGCCGGACGTTTGCCTTTTCGGCAAGAGGCTCTGCCGCGGCCGAGCGCCATGAGATGTTGCGTCTCTGGGAAAGCACATATCTCCACTGCTGTTCTGCCTGTAGATAGGGCGCCAAGGCACCGTGAAGAGCAGCAACAGCTTTCAGGGCTGGGCCCTTCCTTGTGGGAGAAGGAGCCGGACGTTTGCCTTTTCGGCAAGAGGCTCTGCCGCGGCCGAGCGCCATGAGATGTTGCGTCTCTGGGAAAGCACAGATCCCCACTGCTGTTGTGCCTGTAGATAGGGCACCAAGGCACCGTGAAGAGCAGCAACAGCTTTCAGGGCTGGGCCCTTCCTTGTGGGAGAAGGAGCCGGACGTTTGCCTTTTCGGCAAGAGGCTCTGCCGCGGCCGAGCGCCATGAGATGTTGCGTCTCTGGGAAAGCACAGATCCCCAGTGCTCTTGTGCCTGTAGGTAGGGCGCCAAGGCACCATGAAGAGCAGCAAGAGCTTTCAGGGCTGGGCCCTTCCTTGTGGGAGAAGGAGCCGGACGTTTGCCTTTTCGGCAAGAGGCTCTGCCGCGGCCGAGCGCCATGAGATGTTGCGTCTCTGGGAAAGCACAGATCCCCACTGCTGTTGTGCCTGTAGATAGGGCACCAAGGCACCGTGAAGAGCAGCAACAGCTTTCAGGGCTGGGCCCTTCCTTGTGGGAGAAGGAGCCGGACGTTTGCCTTTTCGGCAAGAGGCTCTGCCGCGGCCGAGCGCCATGAGATGTTGCGTCTCTGGGAAAGCACAGATCCCCACTGCTGTTGTACCTGTAGGTAGGGCTGCAAGTGTAGGTGAAGAGCAGCAAGAGCTTTCAGGGCTGGGCCCTTCCTTGTGGGAGAAGGAGCCGGACGTTTGCCTTTTCGGCAAGAGGCTCTGCCGCGGCCGAGCGCCATGAGATGTTACGTCTCTGGGAAAGCACAGATCCCCACTGCTGTTGTGCCTGTATATAGAGCGCAAAGGCACCGTGAAGAGCAGCAAGAGCTTTGAGGGCTGGGCCCTTCCTTGTGGGAGAAGGAGCCGGACGTTTGCCTTTTCGGCAAGAGGCTCTGCCGCGGCCGAGCGCCATGAGATGTTGCGTCTCTGGGAAAGCACAGATCCCCACTGCTGCTGTGCCTGTAGATAGGGCGCCAAGGCACCGTGAAGAGCTGCAAGAGCTTTCAGGGCCGGGCCCTTCCTTGTGGGAGAAGGAGCCGGACGTTTGCCTTTTCGGCAAGAGGCTCTGCCACGGCAGAGCGCCATGAGATGTTGCGTCTCTGGGAAAGCACAGATCCCCACTGCTGTTGTGCCTGTAGGTAGGGCGCCAAGGCACCATGAAGAGCAGCAAGAGCTTTCAGGGCTGGGCCCTTCCTTGTGGAGAAGGAGGCGGTCGTTTGCCTTTTTGCAAGAGGCTCTGCCGCGGCCGAGCGCCATGAGATGTTGCATCTCTGGGAAAGCACAGATCCCCACTGCTGTTGTGCCTGTAGATAGGGCGCCAAGGCACCATGAAGAGCAGCAACAGCTTTCATGGCTGGGCCCTTCCTTGTGGAGAAGGAGGCGGTCGTTTGCTTTTTCGGCAAGAGGCTCTGCCGCGGCCGAGCGCCATGAGATGTTGCGTCTCTGGGAAAGCACAGATCCCCACTGCTGTTGTGCCTGTAGATAGGGCGCCAAGGCACCGTGAAGAGCAGCAACAGCTTTCAGGGCTGGGCCCTTCCATGTGGGAGAAGGAGCCGGACGTTTGCCTTTTCGGCAAGAGGCTCTGCAGCGGCGGAGCGCCATGAGATGTTGCGTCTCTGGGAAAGCACAGATCCCCACTGCTGCTGTGCCTGTAGATAGGGCGCCAAGGCACCATGAAGAGCAGCCAGAGCTTTCAGGGCTGGGCCCTTCCTTGTGGGAGAAGGAGCCGGACGTTTGCCTTTTCGGCAAGAGGCTCTGCCGCGGCAGAGCGCCATGAGCTGTTGCGTCTCTGGGAAAGAACATATCTCCACTGCTGTTGTGCCTGTAGATAGGGCGCCAATGGTAGGTGAAGAGCAGCAACAGCTTTCAGGACCGGGCCCTTCCTTGTGGGAGAAGGAGCCGGACGTTTGCCTTTTCGGCAAGAGGCTCTGCCACGGCAGAGCGCCATGAGATGTTGCGTCTCTGGGAAAGCACAGATCCCCACTGCTTTTGTGCCTGTAGGTAGGGCGCCAAAGCACCATGAAGAGCAGCAAGAGCTTTCAGGGCTGGGCCCTTCCTTGTGGAGAAGGAGGCGGTCATTTGCTTTTTCGGCAAGAGGCTCTGCCGCGGCCGAGCGCCATGAGATGGTGCATCTCTGGGAAAGCACAGTTCCCCACTGCTGCTGTGCCTATAGATAGGGCGCCAAGGCACCGTGAAGAGCAGCAAGAGCTTTCATGGCTGGGCCCTTCCTTGTGGGAGAAGGAGCCGGACGTTTGCCTTTTCGGCAAGAGGCTCTGCCGCGGCCGAGCGCCATGAGCTGTTGCGTCTCTGGGAAAGCACAGATCCCCACTGCTGCTGTGCCTGTAGATAGAGCGCCAAGGCACCGTGAAGAGCAGCAACAGCTTTGAGGGCTGGGCCCTTCCTTGTGGGAGAAGGAGCTGGACGTCTGCCTTTTCGGCAAGAGGCTCTGCCGCGGCCGAGCGCCATGAGATGTTGCGTCTCTGGGAAAGCACAGATCCCCAGTGCTCTTGTGCCTGTAGGTAGGGCGCCAAGGCACCATGAAGAGCAGCAAGAGCTTTCAGGGCTGGGCCCTTCCTTGTGGGAGAAGGAGCCGGACGTTTGCCTTTTCGGCAAGAGGCTCTGCCGCGGCCGAGCGCCATGAGATGTTGCGTCTCTGGGAAAGCACATATCTCCACTGCTGTTCTGCCTGTAGATAGGGCGCCAAGGCACCGTGAAGAGCAGCAACAGCTTTCAGGGCTGGGCCCTTCCTTGTGGGAGAAGGAGCCGGACGTTTGCCTTTTCGGCAAGAGGCTCTGCCGCGGCCGAGCGCCATGAGATGTTGCGTCTCTGGGAAAGCACAGATCCCCACTGCTGTTGTGCCTGTAGATAGGGCACCAAGGCACCGTGAAGAGCAGCAACAGCTTTCAGGGCTGGGCCCTTCCTTGTGGGAGAAGGAGCCGGACGTTTGCCTTTTCGGCAAGAGGCTCTGCCGCGGCCGAGCGCCATGAGATGTTGCGTCTCTGGGAAAGCACAGATCCCCACTGCTGTTGTACCTGTAGGTAGGCCTGCAAGTGTAGGTGAAGAGCAGCAACAGCTTTCAGGGCTGGGCCCTTCCTTGTGGGAGAAGGAGCCGGACGTTTGCCTTTTCGGCAAGAGGCTCTGCCGCGGCCGAGCGCCATGAGATGTTACGTCTCTGGGAAAGCACAGATCCCCACTGCTGTTGTGCCTGTATATAGAGCGCAAAGGCACCGTGAAGAGCAGCAAGAGCTTTGAGGGCTGGGCCCTTCCTTGTGGGAGAAGGAGCCGGACGTTTGCCTTTTCGGCAAGAGGCTCTGCCGCGGCCGAGCGCCATGAGATGTTGCGTCTCTGGGAAAGCACAGATCCCCACTGCTGCTGTGCCTGTAGATAGGGCGCCAAGGCACCGTGAAGAGCTGCAAGAGCTTTCAGGGCCGGGCCCTTCCTTGTGGGAGAAGGAGCCGGACGTTTGCCTTTTCGGCAAGAGGCTCTGCCACGGCAGAGCGCCATGAGATGTTGCGTCTCTGGGAAAGCACAGATCCCCACTGCTGTTGTGCCTGTAGGTAGGGCGCCAAGGCACCATGAAGAGCAGCAAGAGCTTTCAGGGCTGGGCCCTTCCTTGTGGAGAAGGAGGCGGTCGTTTGCCTTTTTGGCAAGAGGCTCTGCCGCGGCCGAGCGCCATGAGATGTTGCATCTCTGGGAAAGCACAGATCCCCACTGCTGTTGTGCCTGTAGATAGGGCGCCAAGGCACCATGAAGAGCAGCAACAGCTTTCATGGCTGGGCCCTTCCTTGTGGAGAAGGAGGCCGTCGTTTGCTTTTTCGGCAAGAGGCTCTGCTGCGGCCGAGCGCCATGAGATGTTGCATCTCTGGGAAAGCACAGATCCCCACCACTGCTGTGCCTGTAGATAGGGCGCCAAGGCACCGTGAAGAGCAGCAAGAACTTTCAGGGCTGGGCCCTTCCTTGTGAGAGAAGGAGCCGGACCTTTGCCTTTTCGGCAAGAGGCTCTGCCGCGGCCGAGCGCCATGAGCTGTTGCGTCTCTGGGAAAGCACAGATCCCCAGTGCAGTTGTGCCTGTAGATATGGCGCCAAGGCACCGTGAAGAGCAGCAAGAGCTTTCAGGGCTGGGCCCTTCCTTGTGGGAGAAGGAGCCGGACATTTGCCTTTTCGGCAAGAGGCTCTTCCGCGGCCGAGCGCCATGAGATGTTGCGTCTCTGGGAAAGCACAGATCCCCACTGCTGCTGTGCCTGTAGATAGGGCGCCAAGGCACCGTGAAGAGCAGCAAGAGCTTTCAGGGCTGGGCCCTTCCTTGTGGGAGAAGGAGCCGGACATTTGCCTTTTCGGCAAGAGGCGCTGCCGCGGCCGAGCGCCATGAGATGTTGCATCTCTGGGAAAGCACAGATCCCCACTGCTGTTGTGCCTGTAGATAGGGCGCCAAGGCACCATGAAGAGCAGCAAGAGCTTTCAGGGCTGGGCCCTTCCTTGTGGGAGAAGGAGCCGGACGTTTGCCTTTTCGGCAAGAGGCTCTGCCGCGGCAGAGCGCCATGAGCTGTTGCGTCTCTGGGAAAGAACATATCTCCACTGCTGTTGTGCCTGTAGATAGGGCGTCAATGGTAGGTGAAGAGCAGCAACAGCTTTCAGGACCGGGCCCTTCCTTGTGGGAGAAGGAGCCGGACGTTTGCCTTTTCGGCAAGAGGCTCTCCCACGGCAGAGCGCCATGAGATGTTGCGTCTCTGGGAAAGCACAGATCCCCACTGCTTTTGTGCCTGTAGGTAGGGCGCCAAAGCACCATGAAGAGCAGCAAGAGCTTTCAGGGCTGGGCCCTTCCTTGTGGAGAAGGAGGCGGTCATTTGCTTTTTCGGCAAGAGGCTCTGCCGCGGCCGAGCGCCATGAGATGGTGCATCTCTGGGAAAGCACAGTTCCCCACTGCTGCTGTGCCTATAGATAGGGCGCCAAGGCACCGTGAAGAGCAGCAAGAGCTTTCAGGGCTGGGCCCTTCCTTGTGGGAGAAGGAGCCGGACGTTTGCCTTTTCGGCAAGAGGCTCTCCCGCGGCCGAGCGCCATGAGATGTTGCGTCTCTGGGAAAGCACAGATCCCCACTGCTGCTGTGCCTGTAGATAGAGCGCCAAGGCACCGTGAAGAGCAGCAACAGCTTTGAGGGCTGGGCCCTTCCTTGTGGGAGAAGGAGCTGGACGTTTGCCTTTTCGGCAAGAGGCTCTGCCGCGGCCGAGCGCCATGAGATGTTGCGTCTCTGGGAAAGCACAGATCCCCAGTGCTCTTGTGCCTGTAGGTAGGGCGCCAAGGCACCATGAAGAGCAGCAAGAGCTTTCAGGGCTGGGCCCTTCCTTGTGGGAGAAGGAGCCGGACGTTTGCCTTTTCGGCAAGAGGCTCTGCCGCGGCCGAGCGCCATGAGATGTTGCGTCTCTGGGAAAGCACATATCTCCACTGCTGTTCTGCCTGTAGATAGGGCGCCAAGGCACCGTGAAGAGCAGCAACAGCTTTCAGGGCTGGGCCCTTCCTTGTGGGAGAAGGAGCCGGACGTTTGCCTTTTCGGCAAGAGGCTCTGCCGCGGCCGAGCGCCATGAGATGTTGCGTCTCTGGGAAAGCACAGATCCCCACTGCTGTTGTGCCTGTAGATAGGGCACCAAGGCACCGTGAAGAGCAGCAACAGCTTTCAGGGCTGGGCCCTTCCTTGTGGGAGAAGGAGCCGGACGTTTGCCTTTTCGGCAAGAGGCTCTGCCGCGGCCGAGCGCCATGAGCTGTTGCGTCTCTGGGAAAGCACAGATCCCCAGTGCTCTTGTGCCTGTAGGTAGGGCGCCAAGGCACCATGAAGAGCAGCAAGAGCTTTCAGGGCTGGGCCCTTCCTTGTGGGAGAAGGAGCCGGACGTTTGCCTTTTCGGCAAGAGGCTCTGCCGCGGCCGAGCGCCATGAGATGTTGCGTCTCTGGGAAAGCACAGATCCCCACTGCTGTTGTGCCTGTAGATAGGGCACCAAGGCACCGTGAAGAGCAGCAACAGCTTTCAGGGCTGGGCCCTTCCTTGTGGGAGAAGGAGCCGGACGTTTGCCTTTTCGGCAAGAGGCTCTGCCGCGGCCGAGCGCCATGAGATGTTGCGTCTCTGGGAAAGCACAGATCCCCACTGCTGTTGTACCTGTAGGTAGGGCTGCAAGTGTAGGTGAAGAGCAGCAAGAGCTTTCAGGGCTGGGCCCTTCCTTGTGGGAGAAGGAGCCGGACGTTTGCCTTTTCGGCAAGAGGCTCTGCCGCGGCCGAGCGCCATGAGATGTTACGTCTCTGGGAAAGCACAGATCCCCACTGCTGTTGTGCCTGTATATAGAGCGCAAAGGCACCGTGAAGAGCAGCAAGAGCTTTGAGGGCTGGGCCCTTCCTTGTGGGAGAAGGAGCCGGACGTTTGCCTTTTCGGCAAGAGGCTCTGCCGCGGCCGAGCGCCATGAGATGTTGCGTCTCTGGGAAAGCACAGATCCCCACTGCTGCTGTGCCTGTAGATAGGGCGCCAAGGCACCGTGAAGAGCTGCAAGAGCTTTCAGGGCCGGGCCCTTCCTTGTGGGAGAAGGAGCCGGACGTTTGCCTTTTCGGCAAGAGGCTCTGCCACGGCAGAGCGCCATGAGATGTTGCGTCTCTGGGAAAGCACAGATCCCCACTGCTGTTGTGCCTGTAGGTAGGGCGCCAAGGCACCATGAAGAGCAGCAAGAGCTTTCAGGGCTGGGCCCTTCCTTGTGGAGAAGGAGGCGGTCGTTTGCCTTTTTGCAAGAGGCTCTGCCGCGGCCGAGCGCCATGAGATGTTGCATCTCTGGGAAAGCACAGATCCCCACTGCTGTTGTGCCTGTAGATAGGGCGCCAAGGCACCATGAAGAGCAGCAACAGCTTTCATGGCTGGGCCCTTCCTTGTGGAGAAGGAGGCGGTCGTTTGCTTTTTCGGCAAGAGGCTCTGCCGCGGCCGAGCGCCATGAGATGTTGCATCTCTGGGAAAGCACAGATCCCCACTGCTGCTGTGCCTGTAGATAGGGCGCCAAGGCACCGTGAAGAGCAGCAACAGCTTTCAGGGCTGGGCCCTTCCTTGTGGGAGAAGGAGCCGGACATTTGCCTTTTCGGCAAGAGGCGCTGCCGCGGCCGAGCGCCATGAGATGTTGCATCTCTGGGAAAGCACAGATCCCCACTGCTGTTGTGCCTGTAGATAGGGCGCCAAGGCACCATGAAGAGCAGCAAGAGCTTTCAGGGCTGGGCCCTTCCTTGTGGGAGAAGGAGCCGGACATTTGCCTTTTCGGCAAGAGGCTCTGCCGCGGCAGAGCGCCATGAGCTGTTGCGTCTCTGGGAAAGAACATATATCCACTGCTGTTGTGCCTGTAGATAGGGCGCCAATGGTAGGTGAAGAGCAGCAACAGCTTTCAGGACCGGGCCCTTCCTTGTGGGAGAAGGAGCCGGACGTTTGCCTTTTCGGCAAGAGTCTCTGCCGCGGCCGAGCGCCATGAGATGTTGCGTCTCTGGGAAAGCACAGATCCCCACTGCTAATATGCCTGTAGATAGGGCGCCAAGGCACCGTGAAGAGCAGCAAGAGCTTTCAGGGCTGGGCCCTTCCTTGTGGGAGAAGGAGCCGGACGTTTGCCTTTTCGGCAAGAGGCTCTGCCGCGGCCGAGTGCCATGAGATGTTGCGTCACTGGGAAAGCACAGATCCCCAGTGCTGTTGTGCCTGTAGATAGGGCGCCAAGGCACCGTGAAGAGAAGCAACAGCTTTCAGGGAGGGGCCCTTCCTTGTGGGAGAAGGAGCCGGATGTTTGCCTTTTCGGCAAGAGGCTCTCCCGCGGCCGAGCGCTATGAGATGTTGCGTCTCTGGGAAAGCACAGATCCCCACTGCTGTTGTGCCTGTAGATAGGCTTCCAAGGTACAGTGACGAGCAGGAACAGCTTTCAGGGCTGTGCCCTTCCTTGTGGGAGAAGGAGCTGGACGTTTGCCATTTCGGCAAGAGGCTGTGCCGCGGCCGAGCGCCATGAGATGTTGCATCTCTGGGAAAGCACAGATCCACACTGCTGCTGTGCCTGTAGATAGGGCGCCAAGGCACCGTGAAGACCAGCAACAGCTTTCAGGGCTGGGCCCTTCCTTGTGGGATAAGGAGCCGGACGTTTGCCTTTTCGGCAAGAGGCTCTGCCGCGGCCGACAGCCATGAGATTTTGCGTCTCTGGGAAAGCACAGATCCCCACTGCTGCTGTGCCTGTAGATAGGGCGCCAAGGCACCGTGAAGAGCAGCAACAGCTTTCAGGGCTGGGCCCTTCCTTGTGGAAGAAGGAGCCGGACGTTTGCCTTTTCGGCAAGAGGCTCTGCCGCGGCCGAGAGCCATGACATATTGCGTCTCTGGGAAAGCACAGATCCCCACTGCTGTTGTGCCTGTAGATAGGGCACCAAGGCACCGTGAAGAGCAGCAACAGCTTTCAGGGCTGGGCCCTTCCTTGTGGGAGAAGGAGGCGGTCGTTTGCTTTTTCGGCAAGAGGCTCTGCCGCGGCGGAGCGCCATGAGATGTTGCGTCTCTGGGAAAGCACAGATCCCCACTGCTGTTGTGCCTGTAGATAGGGCGCCAAGGCACCGTGAAGAGCAGCAAGAGCTTTCAGGGCTGGGCCCTTCCTTGTGGGAGAAGAGCCGGACGTTTGCCTTTTCGGCAAGAGGCTCTGCCGCGGCAGAGCGCCATGAGCTGTTGCGTCTCTGGGAAAGAACATATCTCCACTGCTGTTGTGCCTGTAGATAGGGCGCCAATGGTAGGTGAAGAGCAGCAAGAGCTTTCAGGACCGGGCCCTTCCTTGTGGGAGAAGGAGCCGGACGTTTGCCTTTTCGGCAAGAGGCTCTGCCACGGCAGAGCACCATGAGATGTTGCGTCTCTGGGAAAGCACAGATCCCCACTGCTGTTGTGCCTGTAGATAGGGCGCCAAGGCACCATGAAGAGCAGCAACAGCTTTCATGGCCGGGCCATTCCTTGTGGAGAAGGAGGCGGTCGTTTGCCTTTTCGGCAAGAGGCTCTGCCGCGGCCGAGCGCCATGAGATGTTGCATCTCTGGGAAAGCACAGATCCCCACCGCTGCTGTGCCCTGTAGATAGGGCGCCAAGCACCGTGAAGAGCAGCAAGAGCTTTCAGGGCTGGGCCCTTCCTTGTGAGAGAAGGAGCCGGATGTTTGCCTTTTCGGCAAGAGGCTCTGCCGCGGCCGAGCGCCATGAGCTGTTGCGTCTCTGGGAAAGCACAGATCCCCACTGCTGTTGTGCCTGTAGATAGGGCACCAAGGCACCGTGAAGAGCAGCAAGAGCTTTCAGGGCTGGGCCCTTCCTTGTGGGAGAAGGAGCCGGAAATTTGCGTTTCGGCAAGAGGTTCTGCCGCGGCCTAGCGCCATGAGATGTTGCGTCTCTGGGAAAGCACAGATCCCCACTGCTAATATGCCTGTAGATAGGGCGCCAAGGCACCGTGAGGAGCAGCAAGAGCTTTCAGGGCTGGGCCCTTCCTTGTGGGAGAAGGAGCCGGACGTTTGCCTTTTCGGCAAGAGGCTCTGCCGCGGCCGAGTGCCATGAGATGTTGCGTCACTGGGAAAGCACAGATCCCCAGTGCTGTTGTGCCTGTAGATAGGGCGCCAAGGCACCGTGAAGAGCAGCAACAGCTTTCAGGGAGGGGCCCTTCCTTGTGGGAGAAGGAGCCGGATGTTTGCCTTTTCGGCAAGAGGCTCTCCCCGTGGCCGAGCGCTATGAGATGTTGCGTCTCTGGGAAAGCACAGATCCCCACTGCTGTTGTGCCTGTAGATTAGGGCGCCAAGGCACCGTGAAGAGCAGCAAGAGCTTCAGGGCTGGGCTCTTCCTTGTGGGAGAAGGAGCCGGACGTTTACCTTTTCGTCAAGAGGCTCTGCCGAGGGCCGAGCGCCATGAGATGTTGTGTCTCTGGGAAAGCACAGATCCCCACTGCTGTTGTGCCTGTAGATAGGCTTCCAAGGTACAGTGACGAGCAGGAACAGCTTTCAGGGCTGTGCCCTTCCTTGTGGGAGAAGGAGCTGGACGTTTGCCATTTCGGCAAGAGGCTGTGCCGCGGCCGAGCGCCATGAGATGTTGCATCTCTGGGAAAGCACAGATCCACACTGCTGCTGTGCCTGTAGATAGGGCGCCAAGGCACCGTGAAGAGCAGCAAGAGCTTTCAGGGCTGGGCCCTTCCTTGTGGGATAAGGAGCCGGACGTTTGCCTTTTCGGCAAGAGGCTCTGCCGCGGCCGACAGCCATGAGATTTTGCGTCTCTGGGAAAGCACAGATCCCCACTGCTGCTGTGCCTGTAGATAGGGCGCCAAGGCACCGTGAAGAGCAGCAACAGCTTTCAGGGCTGGGCCCTTCCTTGTGGAAGAAGGAGCCGGACGTTTGCCTTTCTTCGGCAAGAGGCTCTGCCGCGGCCGAGAGCCATGACATATTGCGTCTCTGGAAAGCACAGATCCCCACTGCTGTTGTGCCTGTAGATAGGGCGCCAAGGCACCGTGAAGAGCAGCAAGAGCTTTCAGGGCTGGGCCCTTCCTTGT